>NC_053025.1:206066382-206169516 GCF_003073215.2 Triticum urartu | reverse complement strand
GATGAAATCGCTTGAAAACGATATAAAGAACGCCGGAATCGGAGTTACGGTTTGGGAATGGCAAGCAATTCAAATATGACCACGTTTTGCGATTTACAGCAAGTAACCATCTAAATGCAACAAGATGAACATGCTACAACACCCAAACATGGCATCAAAATACATGGCAGAGATCCATTCATGAAGATCAACAAAATACTAGCACTGAGCTACGGCCAAATCATCCATTAACAGGTTCAAACAAGCATGGCAAATATGCATTTGGTAAACAGATTTCAGACTTAGTGAAATTAACACTTGTCTGGAATTTCAGATCAGATAGCACACTTTGGAGCATGAAAACTATATGCTACAGGACCTGAACATGGCCCAGTAAAGCATGGCATGGAGCTACTCAAGGATCTTAACAAAAGTCCCTTAGTGACCTTGAGCCAAAAGGAATCAGAAAATACATTTGCAAGCATGTGAACATGGCAAAAACATAATCAGTTCTCAGACTTAGTGAAAACTGGAGCATGCTGAAACATATATCAAGTAGGCATGTTTATGAGCTCGATGCACTCACTACAGAGCAAGTCATGACAATCTAAGCATACACCCATCAAGAATACACAAAATACAAGCTAGACATGGCAAGAACAATAACATATCATGCACGGATCAACTACAACATCCTCAGCAAAATTGCTAACAAGTAGACAATCTGCCCAGATTCACGAAATAGCAAAAGTAGAGCTCGATTGACTCAAGCTAGGGTGCTCCATAATTGCAAACAAAGACATGGATAGATAGAGCACTACAAGATTAACAAAACATCCTTACTGATCATCCTCAAAAAGGCACGGATCACTAGGAATCAATATGAACATATGGCATAATGAGATAAACAGCTCAAGGACTTGGTGGAAATGCTAAGTCCCTGAAATCAGCATTAACGAATGCACCACTTTGCAAGCTTGTGCTAGTCACCACACACATCACAAAAATACATGGGTTGCACCTCTGGATAGATGGCAAAACATATAACAAAACTCATAAAGAGCTCAGGGGCATAACATGCACACAATAATCATGGCAAAAATGACAAATATCTAAATGGAGCAGCAGATCTGACAATTATCTCAAATAACATTCTTCTAACAGAATTTCGGGCGTCAAGATGAACTCAAATGAAAATGATGCAATGAGATGAAATGATGTCCTCTCCGAGACGAACATTCTGATATGCTATATGCCCAAAACGGAGCTACGGATGCAAAGTTACGATGCGATGAACATAGCCAAAATATCTAAGGTTTTTGATAAAAAGTCAACCGAGGCTAATCCAGATCCGGATCGGCGCGGATTACGAGGTTGGCCAGCACCGGAGTTCCTGTTCACCGGAGGGAGGGAGGTCGCCGGAGGGAGGTGTGGCCGGGGCGTGGAGGAGACGGCGGTGGCGGCCGGCGACGAGGGGCGAGGCGCGGGCACCGGCGGGCGGTGGGGCGAGCTCCGGCGAGCTAAGGCGGCGGCGAGCTCGCGCTGGCGCGGCGGCGCGTCGGCGGCGGCGACCGGCGACGTGGCCGGCCTCGGGGGAGAGGATCCCGGGCGGCGGCGGGCGGCGATGGGCCTCGGGGGCCCCTCCTGGGCCTCCCGGGCCGGCGGCGACGAGGATGTGGGGCGGCGGCGCGGACCAACCAGCGGGAGACACGTGGCGGCGGCGGGGCTAGCCGGACATGTCCGTCGGCGCGGATTGTGTCCGGCGCGCGAGGAGAGGGAGTGATCTAGGGTTTCGGAGGAAGAAGAACGAGAATTTCGGAGGGGGGTCTATTTATAGGCATAGGAGGAGCTAGGAGTGTCCAAATGAGGTGTGGTTTTCGGCCACGCGATCGTGATCGAACGCTCTAGATGATGGAGAGGGTTCTGGTGGGTTTTGCATCAAAATGGAGGGGTGTTGGGCTGCAACACACACGAGGCCTTTTCGGTCCCTCGGTTAACCGTTGGAGCATCAAACAAAGTCCAAATGGTACGAAACTTGACAGGCGGTCTACCGGTAGTAAACCAAGGCCGCCTGGCAAGTCTCGGTCCAATCCGGGAATGTTTAATCCCCACACATGAAAAGAAGGTAGAAATGACCACCGGAGGAGAACGGAGCGCCGGAATGCAAAACGGACAATGGGGAAAATGCTCAAATGCATGAGATGAACACGTATGCAAATGCAATGCACATGATGACATGATATGAGATGCATGACAACGACAACAACACACGGAGACAAAAACCCAAACCTGAGAAAATAAAATAACTTAACGCCGACCCGAACCCGAGAAAATAAAATAACTTAACGCCGGAAACGGCAAGAGTTGGATTACATATTTGGGAAAACCATTTCCGGGGTGTTACAACACTCCACCACTACGAAAGGATCTCGTCCCGAGATCTAGGACTGAAAGAACGCCAGGTACTCAAAACGGAGGTGATCCGCGCGTTCCCAGGTAGCTTCACGGTCGGAATGGTGTGACCACTTGACTTTGAGGAATTTGATTGACTTGTTGCCAGTCTTGCGTTCAGTCTCTTCAAGAATAGCAACGGGGTGCTCACGATAAGAGAGATCTTCTTGGAGCTCAATGTCCTCGAAGTTGACGTTGCGGTCAGGAGTCTTGAAGCACTTTCGAAGCTGAGAGACATGGAACACGTCATGCACATTTGCAAAGTTTGAAGGAAGCTCGAGTTGATAGGCGAGATCGCCTCCTTGCTGACAATCTTGAAAGGTCCCACGTATCTAGGGGTAAGCTTCCCTTTGATACCGAAGTGACGAGTACCTTTCATTGGAGAGACGCGGAGGTAATCATGATCTCTGATCTCGAAAGCCAAATCACGGTGCTTACTATCATAGTAGCTCTTCTGGCGGGATTGGGCTGCTTTGAGGTTATCTCGAATGACTTTGCACATTTCCTCTGCCTCTGTGATTAAGTCATTACCCAAAAGCTGACGTTCACCGGTTTCAGACCAGTTGAGAGGGGTACGGCACTTCCTGCCATACAGAATTTCAAATGGGGCCTTGCCCGAACTTGCTTGAAAACTGTTGTTGTAGGAGAATTCAGCATATGGAAGACAATCCTCCCACTTCATGCCGAAGGAGATCACACAAGCCCTGAGCATATCTTCAAGAATCTGGTTGACACGCTCGACTTGACCGCTAGTTTGAGGATGGAAAGCTGTACTGAAGCGGATGTTGGTGCCCATGGCCTTCTGAAAAGAATCCCAAAACTTGGAGGTAAAGATGCTGCCACGGTCTGAAGAGATCACTTGTGGAATACCATTCACAGAGACAATTCGAGAGGTATAGAGTTCCGCTAATTGAGCTGCAGTGATTGACTCTTTGATAGGCAGAAAGTGAGCCACTTTAGTTAGTTTGTCGATGCCAACGAATATAGCATCATTGCCATGCTTGGACTTTGGAAACCCAGTCACGAAGTCCATCTCAATGTGGTCAAACTTCCATTCTGGAATGGCAAGAGGTTGGAGGAGACCAGCTGGCCTTTGGTGTTCTGCCTTCACTCTTCTGCAGACATCACATTCATTCACGAACTGAGCAATCTCGCGCTTCATTCGAGTCCACCAATAAGCCTGCTTGAGGTCCTGATACATCTTCGTGCTCCCAGGGTGGATGGAGAGGAGAGAATTGTGAGCCTCGTTCATGATCACTTTACGAAGGTTACCTTTGGGCACAACAATACGATCCTCGAAGAAAAGAGTATCCTTGTCATCAAGGCAGTAGCACTTGTACTTGGGTTGACTCTTGGCAATCCCAATCTTCACCTTTTTTCACATAGCATCAAGAAGTTGGGCTTGGCGAATTTGGTCTTCCAAGGTAGGAGACACTTGAAGGTTGGCGAGGAAACCTTGAGGAACAAATTGCAGATTAAGTTTGCGGAAGGCTTCAAAAAGCTCGGGTTGATAAGGCTTGAGAATCAGACTGCTGCAGTAAGCCTTCCTGCTCAATGCATCAGCAATCACATTGGCCTTGCCTGGAGTATACTCGATACTCGGATTATACTCTTGAATCATTTCGACCCATCGAGTCTGCCTGAGGTTGAGATTAGGCTGAGTGAAGATGTACTTGAGACTCTTGTGGTCAGTGAAGATGTCCACTTTTCTTCCCAATAAGAGATGTCTCCAAGTCAAAAGAGCATGCACAATTGCCGCCAACTCGAGATCATGAGTATGGTAGTTCTTCTCATTGGGCTTCAACTGGCGAGAGGTATAAGCCACAACTTTCTTCTCTTGCATCAACACTGCGCCAAGACCTTGGAGAGAGGCATCACAAAAGACCTCGTACGGCTTGGATTCATCAGGTGGAGTCAGAACTGGAGCAGTGACCAATTTCTCTTTCAAAGTGTTCAAAGCAATGTCACACTCCGGAGACCAAACATACTTGACGTGCTTCTGGAGAGATTTGAGAGAGGCTTCGCGATCTTAGAAAAGTTTTCAACGAATCTTCGACAATAGCTTGCGAGACCGAGGAAGCTACGGAGTTGCTTCACGTTCTGAGGAGGTTCCCAATTCACAATTGCAGACACCTTCTCAGGATTGACCGCAATGCCCTTGACAGAGATGATGTGACCAATATAAAGAACCTCATCGAGCCAAAATTCGCACTTAGAGAACTTGGCGTAGAACCGGTGTTCTCTGAGCTTATCGAGTACCAAACGCAAGTGCTTGGCATGATCTTCCTTGTTCTTCGAAAAGACCAGAATGTCGTCGAGATAGACCAAAATGAAGTCATTGGTGTAGGCGTTGAAGATGAAGTTCATCATGCGAGAGAAAGTCGGAGGAGCGTTGACGAGGCCAAAAGACATGACCGTTTATTCATATGAACCAAAGCTTGTCCTGAAAGCCGTCTAGGGAATATCTTGCTCACAGATTCGAATCTGATGATAACCCATAAGGAGATCAAGCTTGGAGAATACTTGGGCACCTTTGAGTTGTTCGAACAGCTCATTAATGTTGGGAAGTGGGTATTTGTTCTTGATGGTCTTCTTGTTCAATGGACGGTAATCAACACAAAGTCGGTCCGTTCCATCCTTCTTCTTCACAAAAAGAACACCACAACCCCACGGAGAAGAACTAGGTCGGATGAGGCCCATTCTTTCTTGAACATCGAGTTCCTTCTTCAGCTCCTTCAACTCTTCGGGTCCGAGCTTGTAAGGACGCTTGCACACTGGTTCCGTGCCGGGCTCGAGATCAATGACGAATTCAACTGGCCGGTGCGGAGGCTTTCCTGGAAGCTCTTCTAGAAAGACGTCTTGATATTCACAAACGACTGGAATTTGCGAGATAGCATCCAATTCACCCTTCTCATTGAGAGAAAACAGACGGATGGTATTATCCCGAGCGGCAAAGACAATTACATCCTCAGACGAATGAGTCAACTGAATCTGCCTGGCTGCACAATCAAGCTGAGCCTTGTGCTTAGATAGTCAATCCATCCCGAGAATAAGATCAATATCCGAGTTACCAAGGATCATTGGAGAAGCCAGAAACTTGAAATCACCCAACGAAATAGCAATATCCGTAACCTCGTAGTTAGCGAGCAAACATCTACCCGGAGAGACAACTGCTAACGGTTTATGCATAACTTGAGAAAACCACCCATGCTTAGATGCAAAAGGTCTTGAGATGAAACAATGCGATGCCCAAGTGTCAAAAAGAACTCTTGTAGGAATATCGTTAACAGGAAGGTTACCCATGATGACATCTGACGAGTCCTCTGCCTGAGCTTGCATTCATCAAGTTGACCTTGGCGTCTTGGGGTTATGCTTGACCACAGCTGTACTTGCCGATCTCACAGGAGGAGGAGGAGAAGGGAGACGCCTCTGATTGAAGCATTTGTTGGCATAGTGACCCTTCTGTTGGCACTTGTTGCACGTGACCTCTAAAAGCGGACGGTGATACAGAGCACTCGATCTTGGACCTTGAGACGAAGTCTTGTTCTGAAAGCCAGGGTTGGGTGGGTGGGAAGATCCACTGCCACCTTTGCTCTTCTGATGCGGCTGACAGAACGGAGGAGGAGGAAGCCAATACTTCTTGCTGCTTGGCCACTTGAGTAGAGGAAGAAGGAGTAGTGTATCTGACTCACTTCTTGGAAGCATCACACCTCAGTTGAGCAGCCTCTTGCTTCAATGCCATGTTGTAGAACTCATCGAACCTCAAGGGATCAAAGAGAACAAGTGCTAGCTAAATTTCTTCCCTGAGACCACCCTTGAACTGGTATATCATGCTCTTCTCTCAGGGACGTCCTTCTTAGCAAAGCGGACGAGCTTCTGAAACAACTAGTTGTAGTCATAGACAGACAAAGAGCCTTGCTTCAGGTTGCGGAATTCCTCACGCTTGCTTTCAACCACGCTCTGAGGAATATGATGAGCTTTGAAGTCTTAACAGAATTCATCCCAGATAATCGCACGGCCTCCTCTGGAATCCTTGTACTGCTGGAACCATTCTGCAGCTTGATCTTTGAGTTGGAAGGAAGCGAACTTGACGAAGTCCTCAGGCCTGACGTTACTGCACTCGAAATGCTTGCACAGATCCACGAGCCAATCGTCAGCATCAGTTGCCTCAACACAATTGCTGAAAGTCTTTGGCCCGTTAGCAAGGAACTGGTTGAGTGTAGCAAAGTGATTCTGATTGTTGCCTTGGTTGCCTTGGTTCGCTTGATTGCGCTCTTGAAGAATTTGCATGATCAACTATGTGTTTGCATTGGTTGCGGCCATCACAGCTTGCCATGCCTCCGGAGGAGGTGGAGGTGGTGGCGGATCCTGATTCTGATTCTGATTGGTGGTCTTAGCGGGAGCCATCCTGAAGAGGGTGACAACCGTTAGCACATTGACAGATAGCATGAAGCTGAATCCAATGAAATGAAAATTGCAACATATAGTCTTCACATCCGAACATAAGAACGAATGCATTCCACTTTGAAATGGTCACACTATCCAATATTGAGAAGCACTTAGATTTAGTAGAGAATAAATCAACAAGGTACGGATCAAGAACGATACTCGGTAGAAATCCAATCTCAACCAAATCCGTGGAGAAGAACTAGAGCTACAGAATTCCCACCTATGAAACTCCCGAACCTTTCCGGTTATGCAATCAGGTGTTGGGGATACAGGGGAAGCATAATATCTCACCCAAATCTAGCAAATCCTACATCCAGCTGTATCCATCCTTCAACACATAACCGAGAAAAACTTCGGAAACCATCTACCTCAACCTTCGAAAGCATCCGTTATACAAGTTATGGCGATACTCCCGAACTCCCGCCCCAGTACTGGGTGGCGTCGAGGTTATCTCACCAACGAACTGCATAAAAGAGATTTTCGATTGGCGTACTAAACTCAGGTATTCCAGAACTGCAACGATAAAATTGTGACGACAACACCTCGGAGCTCAACTCCCCGGGACTCCACAACCCTGACAGGAGGCACCAAGAACAATGTTCTCGTCACAAAACCATCGGAACGATTCTAAGATACCCGCATGATCCTAAATTTTTTTAGTGAAATTTGAGAAGAGAAGAGTCAAAACTCTACGTCAGGATGCCTTACCAGAGCGATGAGGAGACTGGGGAGTAAAAAGAATTCCTAAACTCTCCGATATATAATTCCTAAATGACTCAAAACAATTTTTCTAGACTCAACAACGGCTGCTAAAAACGATCAAGCAATGGGGGCTCCTAAGGTCGGGGAAGGCTCTGATTACCAACTTGTAACGCCCTCGATGCGGCTATATTCCTACGTGTCGAGGCACGACTTAAGCATAACCGCATTGAAAGCAATGTCGCAAGTTAGGCAATCTTCACAACATCCCATGTAATATAAATAATAAAGGGGAGATACATAGTTGGCTTACACTCGCCACATCAATCAAGTACATAAATAGCATTACAACATTCAAACACTCATGGCCCGACTACGGCGCCAAAATAAAAGTAAACCCATGCGACACGGTCCCGATCACCCAACTGGGCACCACTACTGATCATCAGGGAAAGACACATAGTAACGGCGTGAGTCCTCGTCGAACTCCCACTTGAGCTCAAGCACGTCATCTGTGAGCCACATCTGGCCCTGCATCTGGTTTGGAAGTAATCTGTGAGCCACAGGGACTCAGCAATCTCGCACCCTCGCGATCAAGACTATTTAAGCTTATAGGTAAGGCAAGGAAAAATATGTGGAGCTGCAGCAAGCGACTAGCATATATGGTGGCTATCCTGTTCACAAAGGAGAGCGAGAAGAGGAGGCAAAGCGCGAACGAGTAACTAAAGGGCATCCTGTGGCAATCATTACTCCAACACCGTGTTCACTTCCCGGACTCCGCCGAGAAGAGACCATCACGGCAACTCAAACAGTTGATTCATTTTAATTAAATTAAGGTTCAAGTTATCTACAACCGGACATTAACAAATTCCCATCTGCCCATAACCGCGGGCACGGCTTTCGAAAGTTCAAATCCCTGCAGGGGAGTCCCAACTTAGCCCATGACAAGCTCTCACGGTCAATGAAGGAATAGACCTTCTCCCGAGACATTCCGATCAGACTCGGTATGCCGGTTCTACTAGACACTTCGACAAGTTAAAACAAATCCAGCAACACCGCCCGGATGTGCCGACAAATCCCGATAGGAGCTGCACATATCTCGTTCTCAGGGCACACTCAGATTGTCTTAACTTCCAATAGGCCAGCCCAGAGTTGCCCCTGGTGGCCACCGGCGGCTGATGAGTTGGACCAACACTCAGAGGAGCACTGGCCCGGGGGGGGGGGGTTTAAAATAAGATGACCCTCGGCTCCGGAAACCCAAGGGAAAAAGAGGCTAGGTGGCAAATGGTAAAACCAAGGTTGGGCATTGCTGGAAAAGCTTTAATCAAGGCGAACTATCAAGGGGTTCCCATTATCACCCAACCGCGTAAGGAACGCAAAATCCGGGAACATAACACCGATATGACGGAAACTAGGCGGCAAGAGTGGAACAAAACACTAGGCGAGAGGCCGAGCCTTCCACCCTTTACCAAGTATATAGATGCATTAGATAACATGGCAATATAATGATATCCCAACAAGTAAATAATGTTCCAACAAGGAACGGTCTCCAATCTTCACCTGCAACTAGCAACGCTATAAGAGGGGCTGAGCAAAGCGGTAACATAGCCAATCGGTTTGCTAGGACATGGTGGGTTAGAGGTTTGACATGGCAATTGGGAGGCATGATAAGCAAGTGGTAGGCATCGTAGCATAGGCATAGCAAAAGAGCGAGCATCTAGCAAAGCAAAGATAGTAGTGATTTCGAGGGTATGATCATCTTGCCTGCAAAGTTGTCAGAGTTGACTGGATCCTCGAAAGCAAACTCAACGGGCTCCTCGTTAGCGAACTCGTCTCCCGGATCTACCCAAACAAGACAAACAAGCAACAAGGACACAATCAACCACGTGCAAGGCTCAAACAATATGATGCAAAGATGGTATGCCATGCGGGATACAATATGTGATGCATATGCAAGATTTGACAAGGAATGCATGAACCTGGCCTCAACTTGGAAAACCAAGTGTGCCACTGGAAATATGAGATGAAATCGCTTGAAAACGATATAAAGAACGCCGGAACCGGAGTTACGGTTTGGAAATGGCAAGCGATTCAAGTATGACACCGGTCTGCGATTTACAGCAAGTAGCCATCTAAATGCAATGAGATGAACATGCTACATCACACAAATATGACAAAAAAATAGATGGCACTGAGCTACGGCCAATTCATCCATTAACAGGTTCATACAAGCATGGCAAAAATGCATATGGCAAACAGATCTCAGACTTAGTGAAATTAACACTTGTCTGGAATTTCAGATCAGGTAGCACTCTTCGGAGCAACAAAACTACATGCTACAGGACATGAACATGGCAAAGTAAAGCTTGGAATGGAGCTACTCAAAGAGCTTAGCAAAAGTCCCTTAGTGACCTTGAGTCAAAAGGGATCAGAAAATACAATTGCAAGCATGTGAACATGACAAAAACATAATCAGTTCTCAGACTTGGTGAAAAACTGGAGCATGCTGAAACAGATATCAGGTAGGCATGTTTACGAGCTTGATGCACTCACTACGGAGCAAGTCATGACAATCTAAGCATACACCCATCAATAATACACAAAATTCAAGCTAGACATGGCAAGAACAATAGCATAGCATGCACGGATCAACTATAACATCCTCGGCAAAATCGCTAACAAGTAGACAATCTGCCCAGATTCACAAAGTAGCAAAAGTAGAGCTCGATTGACTCAAGCTAGGGTGCTCCATAATTGCAAACAAAGACATGGATGGATAGAGAACTACAATATTAACAAAACATTCTTACTGATCATTCTCAAAAGAGGCAGGGATCACTAGGAAACACCATGAACATATGGCCATATGAAATAAACAGGTCAATGACTTAGTGGAAATGCTAAGTCCCTGAAATCAGCATTACCAAGTGCCTCACTTAGGAAGCTTGTGCTAGTCACCACACACACCACAAAAATACATGGGTTGCACCTCTGGAAAGATGGCAAAAACCTTAACAAAACATATGTAGAGCTCATGGGCATATCATGCACACAATAATCATGGCAAAAATGACAAATATGCAAAATGGAGTAGCAGATCTGACAATTAACTCAACTAGCCCTCTTCTAACAGCATTTAGGGCATCAAGATGAACTCAAATGAAAATGATGCAATGGAATGAAATGATGTACTCTCTGAGATGAACATTTTGATATGTTATATGCCAAAAACGGAGCTACGGATGCGGAGATATAGCATGATGAACAGGAGTGCATGGATTAGGGTTTTCTAAGAAAAGTCAACCCTAAAAAAACCAGATCTCAGATCCGGAGTGCGGAAGCCGAGGACCACCGGGGTTTCGCCGGAGATGGGCCGGCCGGAGTGGAACTTGGGGCGTGGAGGAGGAGGCGGCGCCGGACTTGGGGCGGCGCGGGCGGAGTGGTGGCTGGGCGAGGCGGCGGCGGCTCGAGCTCGCCGGCCGTGGTGGCGCGCGGCGGCCGGTGGCCTTTGCCGGCGAGGTGGCGGCGCCGACGTCGGCTTCCAGAGGCGGCGGGGAGATGAGCTAGGCGGCGGGGCGGAGGGAGAGGACGAAGGCGGGCGGCGGCGCTCTGGTTCGGGCCACGGGGGCCAGATGCGGGCTCCCCGGGCCGCCGGCGGATCGGGCGGCTCCTCCGCCATGTGGCGGCACGTGGTTGGGCGGCGGTGGCGGGCGGACGCTGTCCGGCTCCGTCCGGACACGTCCGGCTGCGGCGGTGGACGGATCTAGGGTTTAGGGGGGAGGGGAGACCCGTGAATCCGAATGGGGAAGATATAAATAGGCATAGAGGGAGCTAGGAGAGTGCAAATGAGGTGCGGTTTTCGGCCACGCGATCGTTATCGAATGCTCTAGATGATGGAGCAGGTTTAGGTGGGTTTTGGGCCAAATTGGAGGGGTTTTGGGCTGCAATACACACGAGGCCTTTTCGGTCCCTCGGTTAACCGTTGGAGTATCAAACGAAGTCCAAATGATATGAAACTTGATAGGCGGTCTACCGGTAGTAAACCAAGGCCGCTTGGCAAGTCTCGGTCCAATCCGGAAATGTTTAATCCCCACACACTGAAGAAAGCTAGAAATGACCACCGGAGGAGAACGAAGCGCCGGAATGCAAAACGGACAACGGGGAAAATGCTCGGTTGCATGAGATGAACACGTATGCAAATGCAATGCACATGATGACATGATATGAGATGCATGACAACGACAACAACACAAGGAGACAAAAACCTGAACCCGAGAAAATAAAATAACTTAACGCCGGAAACGGCAAGAGTTGGAGTACAAATTGGGAAAGTTACATCCGGGGTGTTACAGAGGCGCTCGGGCACCATGTGGAGGCGTGCTTCGCCGCACGTTTCCCTTAGGAGGGCTCGGGGCAAGGAGCGCCCGGTGCTCAGGAGTTCATCATCAAGGTGACCCAGGAGCTTCAAGGGGCAAGGGCCTTACGTGGCTACCTCCACCCACCACCCAGCATAGCTCCCCATCCCGGCGAGGTCTGCGGGCTACGTGTCTGCATCGATATTCTAGGGCACAACAGGGCTGCATCTCAGGAGCGCTTCTGGCCTTCGTGCATTCTTCAGTGCGAGGGTCCACCTCACAGCTACGTTCGCATGCCATATGGCTTCCCGAACATGACTATCACCTACCAGCGCCATCTACGGAGCATCCTAGCGGCTCAGGAGGCCAGGCATCACGACGTCCTGGAGGAGATGGCGACGGTCCTCAGGGAACCACCCGAGCCCCCAGAGCCTCCTGATGCTTAGGGCCCTGGATGGCTCATGAGGAACGACTCCTTCAGCGTGCACCTACAGCTACTCCAACACCACTCCGGCTATGGTATCAGGTGACTCTTTCCAGTCCATTCAGTTGGGGGCGCCCCTCGGGCTGCATTATCCCCAAGTTGCACGGGCATGTCCCTGCGACATGTATCCTTTTGCATCTCAAGCTTACTTTGATGGGAGCGCCCCTCGGGATGCATCATCCCCAGGCCGCTTGGGTCCGTCCCAGTGGCATGTATCGTTCTCGCATCTATCTAAGCTAACCTGCCACTTTGCTTGAGTCGTTTTATGACTATCACCTGCTTATTTGGTACTTCGATACCGCACCCGCGACCTCCCTCGTTACCACAGGAGCCGCGTGTCGGTTGTCTTTCTTCAGGATCCCTCGCATGAGTAGGCTAGGTCACGGCGTCTATGCTCGGGTCCGTCCTTGAAGCGTCGATAAATCCAACGACTGAGCTTTGTCTTGCTGGCCGGCCCCGTTCACGTGACCTCCTGGGGTCGTTGGTGTCTGGCCTTCCCATGTGTCTGCCTGAGGAAATTTGTCCGGCGCAGGTTGCCTAACCATCTTGCAGGACCGCTGAAGCTATCAAGAACCAAGATTAGGCGCAACCCGCCATGAGGTAGGGCCTCATGAGTCCCGTGCTGGTTCTTAGGTGCCCAGACGCACCTCGTCTAGCCCTGCTGTGCAAGCCACGTGTCAGGGCGGGGTTTTACATGCCCCCGGGGCTCCTCTCAGAGGGAGCCCACACCCACGCGCTAGTGGAAGCACCATGCTCCGTGCTGGCAGTCGACACGGTCGAGGAGCGGCTATGCCCGCGCAAGTGCGGAAGCGCTACGCTCCACGCTGGTGATAAAAAACTGAGGGCGGCCCCATGGCCGTACCAACCTCAGGGAGCCACCCGACTCAGTGTCTAGCCTCAGCGCAACGCTTTCCCCTCGGGAGAGTCACGCGAGGGGGCTGGGCACGGGGGCTACACTCAGGCCCTGCCTAGTGTAAGCCACCCTGCCAGGTCCCTCGGACTTGGTCGTCGCGCACCACTCCCTGAGCTGGTCCTCGGCGAGGACAGGTATGAAGGTCTGTTTGAGCATCAAGGGGGACTCCTGAGCATCGTGACTCAGGAGCCAAACTGGCCACGTAGCCCCTCACCCCTTTGGTCCATCCTAGTGATTCGGACGGCCCAACGGTGGCTGACGTACGCGCGGGGTCGGGCCATGCCGACGTGGAACACTAAGGCCTACTTTAGAGGCTCCTTCCCGCAGGCCGTTTGGGCGTCAAGGGGGACTCCTGAGCATTGCGACTCAGGAGCATAACTGGCCATGTAGCCCCTCAACCTTTGGTCCGTCCTAGTTATCCGGACGGCCCAACGGCATCGGAGGTATGTTCGGGGTCGGGCCCTACCGACGTAGAACATCAAGCAAACGGGAAGGAAATCGCGAAACCTAAATAAATTATTACACAGCATATTGTCCCCCAAATGTCAAGCAGAGTTTTAACGCCTCCACGAGGCACGTCTCATGTCCCAGGAAAATAAAACGATATAGAGCACCGTTCTTCAACAGCAAGCCTTTTCTTCAGCCTTGGGTGCTGTCGTCAGGGAGCGCCTTCCGACCGGCAACGTCACCATCAGCCATGTCGTTGGCCTCGGTCACAGGACCGGCGGGGCCATCGGTTGAAGGTGCAAGCTCGACGATGAGGAACTTCTTTAACAGAGCTTCCACCATTCCCTCCATGGCTGCGGCAGCAGCTGCGCAGCGCTCCTCCTCCATGTGCTCGAGAAGCTCGCCGAGGTCAGCGCTGTGGTTGTGAAGATGCAGGTGGCTGAAGACGCGCATCAAAGCCGAAGAAGAAAGCATGCGGGATCCCCCCTGCACCATGGGGCCAATCCCGTCGACGACACCCTCGAGCGCTACGACAAGATAATGAAGCAGTTGGGCGGGGCCTTCATCGTCCGTTGCCAGCGGCTTCTCCAAGCCCTTCTTGTAGAGCGCCTGCAGCGCCTCGCGGGATCTCTCCTCAAGGCAATTGAAGGCCGTGTGATCCTCTGCCCAAACCTTCGCTTTGGCTTCCAGCTAGGCCTTCTCTTCCTCCACGTCCTGCAGCAGCTCCTCCGAGCCGCCGCACTATGCGGACTGTGCCCTTGCTAGCTACTCCAGTTCGGCATTAATCTTCTCCTCCTCTGCCTTGTGACTGCGACCGGTGACGGTGACTTCTCGGGCCTTCATCTTTTCCTCCTCTGCCTTGTGACTGCGAGACTCTGTCGCACGCTCGTTGCAGGCGGTCTCCAGCTCGGCCTCCATCGACCGTCAGCGCCCCTTGGCGGCTTCGGCATCCTTACGCGCCACCTCGTGAGCGGCCATTGCCAGGTCGGTGGCCCGTTTGTCCTCTTCGGAAGCTGCCATGGCCTGGCCCAACGCCGCCCTGACAAACGCATCGGAATGCACCAACCTGAGATCAGCTCTAGGCGCCCCGCCACCAGGCATCGGTCGGCGCCTTGAAGGTTGCTCCGAAGCTGCGCCAGTGCGGAAAGGGCCTCCTCCAAGGCGTCAGGCGAAGCGAAAGGATCGTGAGCCAGCGGTTCGACTGGAGGGGGAGGCTGCGCCGTCGCCAAGACCCGTGAACTGGTGATGGCAGGAAGAGGACCTGGGGGCTCCTGAACCTTGGCCGCATCGACGGGCAAGCTGGGGATAGGCGCCTCCGGAGTCGGCTTGGCCAAGGAAATCGCCTTCTCCTGAGAACTGTCCACCGGGCCTTGCAAAGACGATCGAGCAGGAGATGTGTGGGTGCCTTCACCGCCTTTCTACACCGGAGGGGGTGGGGCCAGGCCAGGCTGCTGAGTTCGCAAGGATGTGGGCTCCCCCTCTCTCTTCTTCTTTGCCCACATCGTCGGCCTGATAATGCAAGAGGAGAACATCAGGAAGTAGCAACGGAAGCGGGAGCAAGAACATAGTCAGGGCGAGCTGCTTACTGGTCCATAGTGGTGTAGTCCCATGCCCTCTTTAGGAGTGCGGAGCCAAGGGCCTCGCGGTCTGGGGCGCCCGTGTGCAGGGTCTAGGAGCAAATGAAGAAGCAGCAGCCGGCCCAGCGGCAACACCATATGGTGCCAAGAGAGGAGCGTCGCCCCGGGAGACCGTAGTTGGCGACTTCTTTGAGGGGGTGACCTTGGACCTTGTGGTGACCCCAATAAGGGGCAGGACCTCCCTCACTGGGTGGTTACCGGTGTCGTCATCGTCAGGCAGGGCGTGGAAGAAATCAGCCTTGCACGGAGGGGAGGTCTCCCCGGTCCCCTCGGGGTTGCCTCCGTGTCCTGCTACTCCTCCCCTTCAGAGTCGTCGGAGGACACCATCACTGGTGCCGTCTCCACTAGGGCCTCAGACGGCACCGGCGGCATGAGCCCACGTCCATCAAAGACAGGCAGGGCGTCGGCAACCTTCGCTCCATCAGGGCAGTGGTACAGAGGAACAAAGGTATCCGGAGGGTACCCCTGGTCGTCCCTGACCAGGGAGAGGAGAGTCGTGCCCAGTTCCTCGTCAGACAAGGCCTCCGGACGCAGGCGGAGGTCGTCATCCTCGTTCTCGATCTTCCACAATGGGCACGAGTGCTTCTGGAGCGGAGGCACGCGCTGCGACAGGAATTCCTGGACGATGATGGCCCCTGTCGGCTTCGCCGCATTTGGGACGTCAGGCTTCAGATCAGCAGTCATCTTCTCCAGCACATGCTCCGCCCGGGGGTCGGTGAGCTTCGCGTGGAACCACCCGTCGTGATACGTGGGCATCCACGTCGGCAGCACTAGCCGGGGGTGGGAGCACTTGGCGTCCATCAGGACCCACTTGCTCCTGAAGCCCTCGGCCTTCTTCCCGGCCTTCGAGATCGCGTTGGTCTTGTTGGGCACAATGAAGTTGGCACACCCCGAGCAATGGCCATCCTTGATCCGGAGATAGAAGAAGTGGCGCAGCTGCGCCACGGACGGTATCACCCCGACGTATGCCTCACAGTAGAAGGCGAAGATCAACAAAAGGAGGACAAAGTTGGGATGAAGATGGAGGGCATGGAGCTTGTAATGGCCGAGGACGGAGTAGAAGAAATCAGGTAAGGGGGGAACCAACCCCGTGACAATGTTGCTCATGAAGTTGGTATAGAAGGTGTTACCCGAGGCCTCCGGCTCGGCGGAGCCAACCCGGAGCGCGGTCTTCCACTTCTCGTCACCGCCCTCCGCCGTCATTAGGAGCATGGCCACGAGGTTCTTCTCCGAGACGCTAGGCACACTCAGGGCCAGCTCATACCGGGAAGGCGGAAGGGTGTCCATTGCCTTGCTGGGCGCCATCGGTAGCGGACATGGAGGAGGATTGGTGCAGATCTGGAGGCTGGGAGCAAGGAGGAGGAAAGGGGATCTGGAGCAAGACGAAGACAAGCAATAAAGACACTGCGGTGCACGCCAGCCATTTGTCAGTGGAGCGATTGCCGAGGCAGCGTGGGGAAGTGGAGACACCCATGACCGGTCAATCTCCACGCATCAATCAAGGCCGCAGGCTGTTGGGGCCCGAGGTGCTCCGCACTTGACCCTTGGTTTCGCCTTGAAGCCAATTACGAGAGCGCCTTGGGCGCGAGGGCTACTGTCAGCGTCCTAGGAATGGGGGTACCCAGACTTGCCTGCCTGCGGCCCAGGGCGTGGCTCCACCAATGGCCTGGTATGGCCCATCTTCATCATCGAACACTCAAGACCCCTGCGATGGGCCAAGCCTCGCGAGACGGATGACACAAGACCTCCTCAGGGGCAGCCTCACTAGGCTGGCCCCCGAGGAGCCGAGATATCTTTGCAAGGGGCACCTCACGAGGAGCACGTGACATGAGCCATGACGACCAAGGCCAGTCGGGCGCTAGTGGGCGCAGAGTGCCATTTTCCTCTTTGCTGCTAAAGAGGCAAGTGCAGGCGAGGAGTCTTGGGGTATGAGGCAAAGGTTTCCATATCGGTGCAATGAGACCAAGACCAGCATGATGGAGGTCATCACGGAGCCCACGACGGTGTCACCACCAGAGCCTTTGGCAGGCGAAGACCACCTTTCTTAGGATTGCTTGTACTAGTTGTCCCCCTTCAAATTGGCCGTTGTGGGATCCCTTCTCGCCTAATATTTGGGAAGAGGACCCGGGCCTCTATAAATAGGACTAGCCACCACCGTAGGGAGGAGGGAAGATGTGGAGAGGAACCAGACCACCCACACACACGCAAGCTCATCAAGCTCTAGAACACTATTCCTCAGGAGGTTGTCCTTCCCTTGTACTTGTTCATCCCTAGCCTACAAGGCAATCCACCACACCACACTGGAGTAGGGTATTACACCGCAAAAGTGGCCCGAACTAGTATAAACTCTTGTGTCTCTTGTTCCTCGGGATCGGTGAGCTAGGCTTTGAGATCGAGGTGAGAGTGTGAGCTAGGGGGGGAGAGATCTTCATGGGCAACCCAGAGTTCGAACCTCAAGGGTTTTGCTGGAACCCGTAATCCGACAACTTCTAGTCTGGTTGCTCCCGATGTCTCTATCCAGTTGGGCAACTATAAATTTTTGGCTTCTGCAATTGTTCTTGGTGACTCAGATATTGATCTAATTCTGAGGATTTCTAAGCACAAGGGTCAACTTGATTGTGCTGCCAAGGAGATTCAATTGACACACTCTTCTGAGGATTTGATCACCTATGCCGCTCGTGACGAAACTTTTCGATTGTTTTCTCTCAATGAGAAGGGCGAGTTAGATGCAATTTCTCAAATTCCAGTCGTTTGCGAGTACCAAGACATCTTTCCATAAGAGCTTCCGGGAATGCCTCCTCACCGGCCAGTTGAATTCGTTATCGATCATGAGCCTGGTACTGAACCTATTTGCAAGCATCCATACAAGCTTGGCCCAAAGGAGCTAAAGGAATTGAAGAAACAACTCGATGAACAAGAGCGTCTGGGTTTGATCAGTCCGAGTTCATCTCCGTGGTGTTGTGGTGTTCTTTTTTCCAGAAGAAGGATGGCACAGACCAACTTTGTGTCGATTACCTTCCATTGAACAAGAAGACAATTAAGAACAAGTATCCACTTCCCAACATCAATGAGCTATTCGAGAAACCTAAAGGTGCAAAAGTATTCTCCAAGCTTGACCTCCGTATGGGTTATCATCAGATTCGCATTCGTGAGCAAGATATTCCCAGGACAGCATTTACAACAAGCTTTGGTTTTTATGAATATACTGTCATGTCTTTCGGCCTTGTCAATGCTCCTCCAACGTTCTCTCACATGAACTTCATCTTCAACCCCTACACAAATGAATTCGTCCTGGTGTATCTCGACGATGTCTTGGTCTTCTCCAAGAATAAAAAGGATCATGCCAAGCATTTGCAATTGATGCTCGAAAAGCTCAGAGAGTATAAATTCTATGCGAAGTTTTCCAAATGTGAGTTTTGGCTTGATGAAGTTATTTACCTTGGCCACATCATCTCCGCCAAGGGCATTGCTGTTAATCTAGAGAAGGTTTCTACAATTGTGAATTGGGAGCCTCCCTAGAATGTCAAGCAGCTCCGCAGTTGGCTTGGACTTGCAAGCTATTGCCGAAGATTCATTGAGAATTTCTCAAATATTGCAAAGCCTCTTTCCAACCTTCTCTAGAAGCATGTCAAGTATGTCTGGACACCTGAGTGTGACGTTGCTTTCAACACCCTCAAAGAGAAGCTTGCCTCAGCTCCTGTCATGACTCCTCCTGACGAACCTAGCCATTTGAAGTTTTCTGTGATGCCTCTTTGCAAGGTCTCGACACTGTGTTAATGCAAGAGAAGAAAGTTGTGGGCTATACCTCTCATCAGTTGAAGCGCAACGAAAAGAACTACACCACTCATGATCTTGAGTTGGCGGCAGTTGTCCATGCATTAATAACATGGAGACATCTCTTGTTGGTAACACAAGTGGACATTTCACCGATCACAAGAGCCTAAAGTATATCTTCACTCAAACCAACCTAACCTCAGGCAAACTCGTTGGGTCGAAATGATTCAAAAGCACAATCCAAGTATTGAGTATACCCCAAGCAAGGCCAATGTAATTGCAGATGCTTTGAGCAGGAAGGCTTATTGTAACAGCTTAATTCTCAAGCCATTCCATCCGGATCTTTGTGAAGCTTTCCGCAAACGCAACCTCCAAGTTGTTCCTAAAGGTTTTCTTGACAACCTTCAAGTCACTCCTACTTTGGAAGACCAAATTCATGAGGCACAACTCCTTGACACCATGGTGAACAAGGTGAAACACTGTATTGCCAAGGGCTTATCCAGATATAAGTGCTATCACATGGATGACAAGGACACCATATTCTTCGAGGACCGGATTGTGGTTCCTAAAGGTGATCTCGGGATGGTCATAATGAACGAAGCGCACAATTCTCTTCTATCCATTCGTCCATGCAGTTCGAAGATGTTCCATGACCTCAAGCTGTCGTATTGGTGGACTCGAATGAAGCGAGAGATTGCTCAATTCGTGAATGAATGTGATGTCTGCCGAAGGGTGAAAGCAGAACACCAACGACCAACTGGTCGCCTCCAACCTCTAGCTATTCCAGAATGGAAGTTTGATCATGTCGAAATGGACTTCGTTACTGGATTTCCTAAGCCCAAGTGTGGGAATGATGCTATCTTCGTTGTCATTGACAAGCTTACAAAAGTGGCTCATTTCCTTCCAATCAGAGAATATATCATGACAGCTCAATTGGTAGAGCTATACACCTCCAGAATTGTCTCCTTGCACGGTATTCCGCAATTGATCTCTTCACACCATGGAAGCATTTTCACTTCTAAGTTCAGGGACTCCTTCTAGAAGGCCATGGGCACCAACATTCGCTTCATCATAGCTTTCCGTCCTCAAACAAGTGGCCAAGTCGAGCGAGTCAATCAAATCCTCGAAGACATGCTTAGGGCTTGTGTCATCTCTTTCGGTAGAAAGTGGGAAGATTGTCTCCCATATCCTGAGTTCTCCTACAACAACAGCTTCTAAGCCAGTTCGGCCAATGCCCCTTTTGAAATTCTATATGGCAGAAAGTGTCGTACTCCTCTCAATTGGTCAGAGACTGGTGAACGCCAACTTCCTGGCAACGACTTGATCACAGAAGCTGAAGAAATGTGTAAAGTCATGCGTGAAAATATCCAAGCCGCGCAATCCCGCCAGAGGAGTTACTATGATAATAAGCACCATGACTTGGCTTTCGAGATCGGAGACCATGTCTACCTCCGCGTCTCTCAAGTGAAAGGCACTCATCTCTTCGGTATCAAATGGAAGCTTGACTCGAGATATGTGGGTACTTGGATCATTGGCAAAAGAGGCGATCTCGCCTATCAACTCAAGCTTCCATCCAACTATGCAAATGTGCATGATGTGTTTCACGTGGCACAGCTTCGCAAGCACTATCAACTTCGAAGAGATTGATCTCCAAGAAGATTTGTGTTATCATGAGCATCCCGTTGCTATTCTTGAAGAAACCGAGCGCAAGACTTGCGACAAGTCAATCAAATTCCGGAAAGTTAAGTGGTCGCACCATTCCGACCGAGAAACACCTAGGAGCGCGAGGATCACCTTCATTCTGAATATCCGGAGTTCTTTCAGTCCTAGATCTTGGGACGAAATCCTCTTGTAGTGGTGGAGTGTTGTAACACCCCGGATGTAACTTTCCATATTTGTAACTCCAACTCTTGCCATTTCCGGCAATGTGATATGATATTCCTTCGTGGCTGGGTTTTTCTCTTTCGTTTTGCATTTTGTTCATGTCATGTCCTCACGTGCTTCTCATCTGTATTCGTGTTCGTCTCATGCATCCGGTCATTTTCCCCGTTGTTCATTTCGTGATCCAAAATTCCCACATGCACCCATTGCACCGCTATAATCATGTTCCGTGAGCGAGAGAAAAATGTTCTCGGAATGGGTCGAGATTTGTCGAGGGACCGCCTGTCAGATGTCATTCCATTTGTAGATCGTTTGATGCCCCAACGGTTATCCGGGTAACTGTAAAAGCCCCTCTCTTGTTGCAGCCCAACACCCCTCCGAAACAGCCCACTAGCCCATCTAAACCCCCTCCATGCTCTCCTTCATTGGATCATGATCGTGTGGGTGAAAACCGCACCTCATTTGGACACTCCTAGCTCCCCCAACCAATAAATATGTGTCTCCCCGTCCATTTTCGTGTCCAAAACCCTAGCCTAGTCCCTTTATGCTGCCGGACACGTCCGGCCTCACTGGACAAAACATCCGCCGATGCCTCGCGCCAATTAGGGCGCTCCACATGGCAATCGCCTCCACCCCGCACCACCGTCCTGCGAGCCCGCAGCGGGCTCGCGAGGCCCGAACTGGCTCCGCCGCCGCCCGACACCTCCACGACTCCCACGCCGCCGCCTCGCCCGCCGGCCACCTTCATCATTCGGCCGCCGCCTGCCTCCTTCACCGGCGAACCTGCGCAGTCCGCCGCCTCTTCGCTAACCGTCGCCGACGACCCCGCCCGTCACCGGCTCCGGCCACCGGCGCCGACCCCCGACATCTTCCTCATCGGATCCGGCCTCCCTCGCGACTCCGGCCGCCGCCACTCCTTCCTCTCTGGCGCGTTTGTAACACCCACGATGCGGCTATATCTCCCACGTGTCGGAGCACGACTTAGAGGCATAACCGCATAGTAGGCATGTCCGCAAGAGGGGTAATCTTTACACATCCCAAGTACTGAATAAGATAGAGATAAAGAGTTGGCTTACAATCGCCACTTCACACAATACATAAATATAGCATTACATCATCCAGAATACAATCAAGGTCCGACTATGGAACCAAAATAAAGACAACCCCAAATGCATAAGATCCCTGATCGCCCCAACTGGGCTCCACTACTGATCATCTGGAAAGGAAACATAGTAACGTCCTGAATCCTCGCCGAGCTCCCACTTGAGTTCAGTTGCATCCCCTGTACTGGCATCATCGGCACTTGCATCTGGTTTTGGAAGTAATTTGTGTGTCACGGGGGCTCAGCAATCTCACACCCTCGCGATCAAGACTATTTAAGCTTATGGGTAGGATAAAGTAGTGAGGTAGAGCTGCAGCAAGCACTAGCATATATGGTGGCTAACTTACGCAAATGAGAGTGAGAAGAGAAGCAAGGCACGATCGATAAGCTATCATGATCAAGAAGTGATCCTGAACTACTTACGCTCAAGCATAACATGAGACCGTGTTCTCTTCCCGGACTCCGCCGAAAAAAGACCATCACGGCTACACACGTTGTTGATTCATTTTAATTAATTCAAGTGTCAGGTTTTCTACAACCGGGTATTAACAAATTCCCATCTACCCATAATCGCGGGCACGGCTTTCGAAAGTTCAAAACCATGCAGGGGTGTCCCAACTTAGCCCATCACAAGATCTCACGGTCAACGAAGGATATTCCTTCTCCCAGGAAGACCCGATCAGACTCGGAATCCCGGTTACAAGACATTTTGACAATGGTAAAACAAGACCAGCAAAGCTGCCCGAATGTGCCGAGAAATCCTAATAGGAGCTGCACATATCTCGTTCTCAGGGCATAGACCCTTGTTGCCCAGGGGGCGCCAGACATCGCTCAGGTTGGACCAACACTTAGAGAAGCACTGGCCCGGGGGGGTTAAAATAAAGATGACCCTTGAGTCCACGAAACCCAAGGGAAAAAGGCTAGGTGGCAAATGGTAAAACCAAGGTTGGGCCTTGCTGGAGGAGTTTTATTCAAGGCCAACTGTCAAGGGGTTCCCATTATAACCCAACCGCGTAAGGAACGCAAAATCAAGGAACATAACACCGGTATGACGGAAACTAGGACATCAAGAGTGGAACAAAACACCAGGTATAAGGCCGAGCCATCCACCCTTTACGAAGTATATAGGTGCATTAAAGTAAAAAAGATATAATAATGATATCCCAACAATAATCATGTTCCAACAAGGAACAAACTCCATCTCCACCTGCAACTAGCAATGCTATAAGAGGGGCTGAGCAAAGCGGTAACATAGCCAAACAACGGTTTGCTAGGACATGGTGGGTTAGAGGTTTGACATGGCAATATGGGAGGCATCATATAGCAAGTGGTAGGTGTCGCGGAATAGCAATAGAGCGAGCAACTAGCAAGCAAAGATAGAAGTGATTTCGAGGGTATGGTCATCTTGCCTGCTAAGTTCTTCAAGTTGACGTAAGCTTGATCCTCGTAAGCGTACTCAATGGGTTCCTCGATCATGAACTCGTCTCCCAGCTCTACCCAAAGCAAGAACACAAGCAAAGGAAAACCACAATCAACCACGGTGCAATGCGCAAGCAACATGATGCAAAACACGGCATGATATGCGGGATGTGCTATGCAATGTATATGCGTGGTCCGGAAGGAAAAGATTGAACCAGGCCTCAACTTAGCAAACCAAGTGTGCCGCTGGAAAGATGAGTTGATTTCGGTCGAAATCGATATAAAGATCACCGGAATTGGATGCACGGTTTGCAAATGGTAAGCAAACCAAGAATGGCACGATTCTGCGATTAACAACACGATGCCATCTAAAATGCAACAAGAAAATACGCTACTGCACTCTAACATAGCAACAAAGCACACGGTAGTGATCCACCTAAGACGCTTGACAAAATATGAACACTGAGCTATGGCTAAATCACACAATAGCAGGTTCAAACAAGCATAGCAAAAGTGCAAAAGATATCAGCCTCACAGAATAGTGAAAATACTAACATGTTAGGGATTAACATCAGGAAGCAATGTTTAGAGCAATATAACAACATGCTACAGAACAGAACGTAGCAAACAAAGGCATGGCGCGAATCTACTCAAAGCATATAACAAAAGTCCCTTACTGACCTTAAGCCAAAAGGGATCAGAAGATATGATGGCACCCATGTAAACATAGCAAGTTGCGTTAACAGATTCAGACTTTGCAGAAAACTGGACATGGCAAAAACAGAGTTACGTAGGCATGTTTGCGAGCTCGATGCACTCAACACAAGGCATTGCATGACAAGATAAACATACACCCAGCAAGAAGACATGTTCAAGAAGCTAACCATGGCAAGAACCATCTCATGGTATGCAAGGATCAACTACAACAACCTTGGCAAAATTGATTAACACGTAAACAATCTGCGACGAACATTTTATAGCAAAAGTAGAGCAAGATTGAGTCATGCTAGGGTACTCCATAAATTCAAGCAAGGACATGGATGGATAGAGAATAACATTATGTAAAAATCATCCTTACTGAACATACTAAAAAGAGGCATGGATCTCTCTGTAGCAACATGAATACATATCATAAAAATAAGAACAGGGAAAAGACAATGAAATTCTAAGTCCCAGAAATCAGAAATATTACGAGAGCTACTTTGCATGCATGTTCTAGTCACCATGTTGCTCACAAAAATACAAGGCATACACCCATGTAAAGATGGCATGGCATAGCCCAAAACACATGTAGAGCGCAAGTTCATATGCAGCACACAATAATCATGGCAAAAATGACAAATGCTCATAAACTGATAAGAAACAGGAACTAACATTTTATAGCACTCTTGCAATAGCACTTTGGGCATCAAGATGGACTCAAACAAGCATGGTGCAATGGAACAAAATGAAGAGCACATCCGGACGAACAATTTGATATATCACACGCTCGAAACGGAGCTACGATGACAGAGTTATAGCATGATGAAGGGTGCAATAAAATGTGAGAGAGCGATAGGACTTAGTGGAAAAACGACCTCTCCGAGGCAAAAGTCAACGACGGCCCGGCGAGGTTGGATCCTGCCGACTCCGGCAACGGCAAGGCTCGAAGGCGGCAGGGAGGCCGGAGATCGGCCGGACTCCGGCGGAGGGCGACCGGATCTGGCCCCGGGAGGGCGCGGGGAGGCAGAGACAGGCGGCGGTCAGCGCCGGAGTGGAGGACGGCGAAGCCGGAGTTGAGGGCGGCGGCGGCGCTGTAGATCGGCAGCGACCGGAGCGAGGTAGGTGCGGGCGGCGCGACGAGGTCTCGCGGCGGAGGGCGGCGGCACGGCGAGGACCTAGGCGGTGCGAGGCGCGGGTGCGGGCGACAGGCGGCGGCGGGCACGCGGGCCGGGGAGGGCCCCGCGCGGGCCTGGCAGGCCGGCGGCGGTGGGTGGCGCGGCGGTGCCATGTGGCATCCTGTTAATGGCTGGGGCGCGGCGGCGGACGTGTCCGGCGACGGAGAGGGAGCAGGGCTAGGGTTAGACTGCGCGAAAATCCGGGAGGGGCACAAATTTATAGGTAGAGGGAGCTAGGAGAGTCCAAATGAGGTGCGGTTTTCAGCCACGCGATCGTGATCAAACGGCCGAGAGGATGGAGGGGGTTTGGATGGGTTTTGGGCCACTTTGGAGGGGTGTTGGGCTGAAACACACACGAGGCCTTTATGGTTTCTCGGTTAACCGTTGGAGTATCAAACGGACTCCAATTGGCACGAAACTTGACAGGCGGTCCACCGGTGGTGTACCAAGGCCGCTTGGCAAATCTCGGTCCAATCCGAGAATGTTTAACACCCGCACACGAAAAGAGGCAAAAGGGGACGCCGGAGGACGTAGGAGTGCCGGAATGTAAAGCGGACAACAAGGAAAATGTTCAGATGCATGAGACGAACATGTATGCAAATGCGATGCACATGATGACATGATATGAGATGCATGACATGGACAAAAAGCAAAACGAAGACAAAACACAACCACGAGGGAATATCATAACTTAGAGCCGAAAATGGCAAGAGTTGGAATACATTTATGGTAGGTTACATCCGGGGTGCTAAAACACTCCACCACTACGAAAGGATCTCGTCCCGATATCTAGGACTAAAAAAACTCCGGATATTCAGGACCAGAGGTGGTCCTCGCGTTCCCAGGTGGCTTCTCGGTCGGAATGATGTGACCACTTCACTTTCAGGAATTTGATAGACTTGTTGCGAGTCTTGCGCTCAGTTTCTTCAAGGATAGAAACGGGATGCTCATGATAAGAAAGGTCTTCTTGGAGATCAATCTCTTAGAAGTTGATGGTGCGGTCAGGAGTCTTGAAACACATGCGAAGCTGAGACACGTGAAACACGCCGTGCACATTTGCAAAGTTGGATGGAAGCTCAAGTTGATAGGCGAGATCACCTCTTTTGCCAATGATCTTGAAAGGACCCACGTATCTAGGGGCAAGCTTCCCTTTGATACCGAAGCGATGAGTACCTTTCATTGGAGAGACGCGGAGGTAGGCATGCTCTCCTATCTCGAAAGCCAATTAACGATGCTTGCTATCATAGTAACTCTTCTGGCGCGATTGTGCGGCTTTGAGATTCTCATGAATGACTTTGCACATTTCTTCAGCCTATGTGATCAAGTCATTGCCAAGAAGTTGGCGTTCACCAGTCTCTGACCAGTTAAGAGGAGTAAGACACTTTCTGCCATAGAGAATCTCGAATGGGGCCTTGCCCGAACTCGCTGGAAGCTGTTGTGTAGGAGAACTCGGCATATGGAAGACTATCTTCCCACTTCATACCGAAAGAAATGACATGAGCCATGAGCATATCTCAAGAATTTGATTAACTCGCTCGACTTGTCCACTCGTTTGAGGATGAAAGGTTGTGCTGAAGCGAATGCTGGTGCCCATGGCCTTCTGAAAGGAATCCCAGAACTTAGAAGTAAAGATGCTTCCATAATCTGAATATATCAACTGCCGAATGCCGTGCAAGGAGACAATCCTGGAGGTATATAGCTCTGCCAACTGAGCTGCTGTGATAGATTCTTTGATAGGAAGAAAATGAGCCACTTTAGTGAGTTTTTCGCTGACAACAAAGAAAGCATCATTTCCATGCTTGGACTAGGGAAAACCAGTCATGAAGTCCATCTCAATATGGTCAAACTTCCATTCTGCAATAGCAAGAGGTTGGAGGAGACCAGCTAGCCATTGTGTTCTGCCTCACTCTTCAGCAGACATCACATTCATTCACAAACTAAGCCATTTCTCGCTTCATTCGAGTCCACCAATATGACTGCTTGAGGTCATTGTACATCTTTGTACTTTCAGGATGAATAGATAGGAGTGAATTGCGAGCCTCGTTCATAATGACCTTATGAAGGTCACCTTTAGGAACAACAATTCGATCCTCCAAGAAAAGAGTATCTTTGTCCTCAAGAACGATAGCACTTGTACTTGGGTTGGCTCTTGGCAATCCAATCTTCACCTTCTTCATGATGGCATCAAGAAGTTGTGCCTCACGAATCTGATCTTACAATGTAGGAGAGACTTGGAGGTTGGCAAGGAAACTTTGAGGAACAACTTGGAGGTTAAGTTTGCGGAAAGCTTCACAAAGGTCCGGTTGGAAGGGCTTGAGAATCAAACTGTTGCAGTAAGCCTTCCTGCTCAAAGCATCAGCAATGACATTGGCCTTGCCTGGAGTATATTCAATACTCGGATTATACTCTTGAATCATTTCGACCCAACGAGTCTGCCTGAGGTTGAGGTTGGGCTGAGTGAAGATGTACTTGAGACTCTTATGATCAGTGAAGATGTCCACTTTCCTTCCCAACAAGAGATGTCTCCATGTTAAAAGAGCATGGACAACTGCCGCCAACTCGAGGTCATGAGTGGGGTAGTTCTTTTCGTTGGGCTTCAACTGGCGAGAGGTATAGGCCACAACTTTCTTCTCTTGCATTAACACAGCACCGAGACCTTGCAGGGAAGCATCACAAAAAACCTCGAATGGTTTGGATTCATCAGGAGGAGTCAGAACTGGAGCTGTGACTAACTTCTCTTTGAGGGTGTTGAAAGCGATGTCACATTCAGGCGTCCAGACATACTTCACATGCTTCTGGAGGAGGTTGGAAAGAGGCTTTGCAATCTTAGAGAAATTCTCAACGAATCTTCGACAATAGCTTGCAAGCCCAAGAAAAGCTGCGGAGCTGCTTCACATTCTGAGGCGGTTCCCAATTCACAATTGCAGACACCTTCTCAGGATTAACAGCTATGCCCTTGGCGGAGATGATATGCCCAAGGTAGAGAACCTCATCGAGCCAAAACTCGCACTTTGAAAACTTCGCATAGAACTGATGTTCTCTGAGTTTGTCCAGCACCAATCTCAAATGCTTGGCATGATCCTCCTTGTTCTTGGAAAAGACCAAAATATGAAGATACACCAAGACGAAGTCATTTGTGTAGGGTTGAAGATGAAGTTCATCATGCGAGAGAATGTTGGAGGAACGTTGACAAGGCCGAAAGACATGACAGTGTATTCATAGGAACCATAGCTTGTTCTGAATGCTGTCTTGGGGATCTTGTTCACGAATGCGAAATCTGATGATAGCCCATACGGAGGTCAAGCTTGGAGAATACTTGAGCACCTTTGAGTTGTTCGAAAAGCTCATTGATGTTGGGAAGTGGGTACTTGTTCTTTATGGTCTTCTTGTTCAATGGACGGTAGTCGATGCAGAGTCGGTCCGTGCCATCCTTCTTCTTGACAAAAAGAACACCACAACCCCATGGAGAAGAACTCGGTCGGATGAGACCCATACGATCTTGTATATCGAATTGTTTCTTCAGCCCCTTCAACTCTTCTGGTCCAAGCTTGTAAGGACGTTTGTAAACAGGTTCCGTGCCAGGCTCAAGATCAATGACGAATTCAACTGGCCGGTGCGGCATTCCTGGAAGCTCTTCTGGAAAGATGTCTTGATATTCACAAACTACTGGAATCTGAGAGATGGCATTCAACTCGCCCTTCTCATGGAGAGAAAACAGACGAATGGTATCATCACGAGCGGCAAAGACGATCACATCCTTAGAAGAGTGTGTCAATTGAATCTGCCTGGCAGCACAATCAAGCTGAGCCTTGTGCTTAGAAAGCCAGTCCATGCCGAGAATTAGATCAATATCCGAGTTACCAAAAACAATTGGAGATGACAGAAACTTATAGTCGCCCATCTTGATAGAAACATCCGGAACCATAGAGCTTGCGTTCATGAATTTACCCGGAGAGACAACTGATAACTACCTAGGCAAATCTTGGAAAGGCAACTCATGCTTAGATGCAAATGGTCTTGAAATGAAACAATGCGATGCACCGGTATCAAAAAGGACTTCTGCAGGAATATCATTAACAAGAAGATTACCCATGATCACTTCTGAAGAGTCCTCTGCCTAAGCTGCGTTCATCAAGTTCACCTTTGCAGACTTGGGGTTATGCTTGACCACTGCATTGCTGGCAGATATCACAGGAGGAGGAGGCGGAAGTCGCCTCTGATTGAAGCATTTGTTCGCATAGTGCCCCTTCTGCTGACACTTGTTGCACGTAACCTCTGAGAGCGGACGGTGATACGGAGCACTTGACCTTGGAGCATGAGACGAAACTTTGTTCTGAAAGCCTGGGTTGGGTGGGTGGGAAGATCCATTGTCACCTTTACTCCTCTACTGGCAAGGCTGACGAAATGGAGGAGGAGGAGGCAACCAGAACTTTTGCTGCTTAGCTGCCACTTGAGTTGAAGAAGAAGAAGGAGTTGCATCCCCGACTCTCTTCTTAGAAGCATCGCACTTGAGCTGAGCAACCTCTTGCTTTAGTGCCATGTTGTAGAACTCATCATACTGTTTCGGCTCAAAAAGCACGAGAGCTAGTTGCAGATCTTCTCTGAGGCCACCTGTGAATTGATAAATCATGCTCTTCTCATCAGGGACATCTTGCTTGGTGAAGCGAGTGAGCCTCTGGAACATGATGTTGTATTGGTAAACAGACATACTGCCTTGCTTCAGATTGCGGAACTCCTCACGCTTACTCTCAACAACACTTTGAGGAATGTGGTGAGCTTTGAAGTCTCGGCGGAAATCATCCCAGGTAATCACACGACCTCCTCTGGAATCTTTGTATTGTTGATACCACTCAGCAGCTTGGTCTTTGAGTTGGAACGAAGCAAACTTGACAAAGTCCTCAGGCCTGACATTGCTACACTCAAAATGTTTGCAGATATCCACGAGCCAATCATCAGCGTCTGTGGCCTCGACACAGTTACTGAAGGACTTCGGCTGGTTTGCGAGGAACTGGTTGAGGGTAGCAAACTGAACTTGATTGTTGCCATGGCCTTGATTTCCTTGGTTGCGCTCTTGCAAGAGTTGCATAAGCATTTGCGTGTTGGCGTTGGTAGCGGCCATCACAGCTTGCCATGCCTCCGGAGGTGGTGGTGGTGGCGGTGGTTCCGGATTCTGACGCGTTGGAGGAGCCATCCTGAAGAGGCTGACATCCGTTAGCATCTTGAAAGACATATATTGAAGCTGAATCAATGGATCAAAATTGCAACATATAGCCTTAACATTCGAACAAGAATGAACGAATGAATTCCAAAGTAAATGATCACACTTCCATAAATTGAGAAGCCACTTAGATAGAGGTAGATGAATAAACAACAAGGTACAGATATGAACAAATAATTGGTAAGGATTACCCAATCACAAACCAAATATCCGCGGGAAGAAATACTAGAGCTACATGAATTACCACCTATGAAACTCCCGAAACTTTCCGGTTATGCAATCTGGTGGTGGGGATACAGGGGAAGCATAATATCTCACCCAAAACTAGAAAATCCTACATCCAGCTGTATCCATCCTTCAACACATAACCAAGAAACCTTCGGAAATCATTTACCTCAACCTTCGAAAAGCATCTGTTATACGAGTTATGGCAATACTCCCGAACTCCCGCCCCAGTACTGGGTGGCATCGAGGTTATCTCACCAACAACTGCATAAAAGAGATTTTCGATGTCGGCGAAGTCAGGTACTCTAGAACTGCAACGATAAAATTGTGATGACAACACCTCGGAGCTCAACTCTCCGGGACACTGTCACAACCCCTAAATGTCAGGAGGCACCAAGAACAATGTTCTCGTCACAAACCATCGGAAAATTTCCAAGATACCCGTTGGAATCTAAAAAAAATCATGAAATTTGAGAAGAAGAAAGAGTCAAAACTTTACGTCAGGAGCCTCACCAGAGGCGACGAAGGGACTGAGGAGTAAAAATGAATCCACTCTCCGATATATATAATCCTAAAAGACCAAAACATTTTTCTAGACTCAACAACGCCAAGCGATTCGATCAAAGCAGGGGGCTCCTAAGTCGGGGAAGGCTCTGATACCACTTATAACACCACGATGCAGCTATATCTCCCACGTGTCGGAGCAACTGACTAGAGGCATAACCTAATAGTAGGCGTCGCAAGAGGGTAATCTTTACACATCCCATGTACTGAATAAGAGAGATAAAGAGTTGGCTTACAATCGCCACTTTCACACAATATAAATATAGCATTACATCATCCTAGAAATACAATCAAGGTCGACTACGGAACAAAATAAGACAACCCCAAATACATAAGATCCCCGATCGCCCCAACTGGGCTCAACTACTGATCATTTGGAAAGGAAACATAGTAACATCTTGAATCCTCGTCGAACTCCCACTTGAGTTCAATCGCATCCCCTGTACTGGCATCATCGGCACCTGCATCTTGTTTTGGAAGTAATCTGTGAGTCACGGGGACTCAACAATCTCACAACCTCATGATCAAGACTATTTAAGCTTATGGGTAGGACAAAGTAGTGAGGTAGAGCTACAGCAAGCACTAGCATATAAGGTGGCTAACTTACGCAAATGAGAGCGAGAAGAGAAGCAAGGCATGGTCGATAAGCTATCATGATCAAGAAGTGATCCTGAACTACTTACGTTCAAGCATAACACGAGAACGTGTTCTCTTCCCGGACACCGCCGAAAAAAGACCATCACGGCTACACACGCTGTTGATTCATTTTAATTAATTTAAGTGTCAGATTTTCTACAACCGGATATTAACAAATTACCATCTGCCCATAATCGCGGGCACGGCTTTCGAAAGTTCAAAACCTTGCAGGGGTGTTCCAACTTAGCCCATCACAAGCTCTCACGGTCAATGAAGGATATTCCTTCTCCCAGGAAGACCCGATCAGACTCGGAATCCCGGTTACAAGACATTTCGACAATGGAAAAATAAGACCAGCAAAGCCGCCCGAATGTGCCGACAAATCCCGATTGGAGCTGCACAAATCTTGTTCTCAGGGCACACCGGATGAGCCAGACATCGGGTTGGCATAGACCGTGGTTGCCCAGGGGGCGTCGGACATCGCTCAGGTTGGACCAACACTTAGAGAAGCACTGGCCCAGGGGGTTAAAATAAAGATGACCCTTGAGTCCGCGAAGCCAAAGGGAAAAAGGAGAGGTGTAAAATGGTAAAACCAAGGTTGGGCCTTGCTGGAGGAGTTTAATTCAAGGCGAACTATCAAGGGGTTCCCATTATAACCCAACCGCGTAAGGAATGCAACATCAAGGAACATAACACCGGTATGACGGAAACTAGGACGTCAAGAGTGGAACAAAACACCAGGAATAAGGCCAAGCCTTCCACCCTTTACCAAGTATATAGGTGCATTAAAATAAACAAGATATAATAATGATATCCCAACAATAATCATGTTCCAACAAGGAACAAACTCCATCTCCACCTCCATCTAGCAACGCTATAAGAGGGGCTGAGCAAAGCGGTAACATAGCCAAAAAACGGTTTGCTAGGACAAGGTGGGTTAGAGGTTTCACATGGAAATATGGGAGGCATGATATAGCAAGTGGTAGGTGTCACGGCATAGCAATAGAGTGAGCAACTAGCAAGCAAAGGAAAACCACCATCAACCACAGTGCAATGCGCAAGCAACATGATGCAAAACATGGCATGAGATATGCAGGATGTGCTATGCAATGTATATGCATGCTCCGAAAGGAAAAGATTGAACCAGGCCTCCACTTGGCAAACCAAGTGCGCCTCGGGAAATATGAGTTGATTTTGGTTGAAATTGATATAAAGATCACCGGAATTGGATGCACGGTTTGCAAATGGCAAGCAAAACAAGAATGCCACGATTCTGCGATTAACAACACGATGCCATCTAAAATGCAACAAGAAAATAAGCTACTGCACTCTAACATAGCAACAAAGCACATGGCAGTGATCTACTCAAGATGCTTGACAAAAGATGAACACTGAGCTATGGCTAAATCACAAAATAGCAGGTTCAAACAAGCATGGCAAAAGTGCAAAAGATATCAGCTCACAGACTTAGTGAAAATACTAACATGCCAGGAATTAACATCAGGAAGCAATGTTTAGAGCAAGATAACAACATGCTACAGGAAGAGAACATAGCAACCAAAGGCATGGCATGAATCTACTCAAAGCATATAACAAAAGTCCCTTACTTGACCATAAGCCAAAAGGGATCAGAAGATATGATGGCACCCATGTAAACATAGCAAGTTCCGTTAACAGATTCAGACTTTGCAGAAAACTGGACATGGCAAAAACAGAGTTACGTAGGCAGTTTGCGAGCTAAGCATACACCCATCAAGAAGACATGTTCAAGAAGCTAACCATGGCAGGAACCATCTCATAGCATGCACGGATCAACTACAACAACCTTGGCAAAATGGATTAACACGTAAATAATCTGCCAGGAACATTTTATAGCAAAGGTAGAGCAAGATTGAGTCATGCTAGGTTACTCAATAAATGCAAGCAAGGACACGGATGGGTAGAGCATAACCATATATCAAAATCATCCTTACTGAACATACTCAAAAGAGGCATGGATCTCTCTGTAGCAACATGAATACATGTCATCAAAATAACAACAGGGAAAAGACTTGGTGAAATTCTAAGTCCCTGAAATGAGCAATATTACGAGAGCTACTTTGCATGCATGTGCTAGTCACCACATTGCTCACAAAAATACATGGCATACACCCTGTAAAGATGGCATGGCATAGCCCAAAACACGTGTAGAGCGCAAGTTCTATGCAGCACACAATAATCATGGCAAAAATGACAAATGCTCATAACTGATAAGAAACAGGAACTAACATTTTATAGCACTCTTGCAACAGCAATTTGGGCATCAAGATGGACTCAAACAAGCATGGTGCAATGGAACAAAATGAAGAGCACATCCACACGAACAATTTTATATATCACACGCGCGAAATGGAGCTACGATGACAGAGGTATGGCATGATGAAGGGAGCAATAAAATGTGTGAGAGGGATAGGACTTAGTGGAAAAACGACCTCTCCGAGGCAAAAGTCAACGGAGGCGTGGCGAGGTTGGATCGTGCCGACTCCGGCAACAGCGAGGCTCGAAGGCGGTGGGGAGGCTGGGATCGGCCGGACTCCGGCGGAGGGCGACCGGATCTGCCCCCCGGAGGGAGCGGGGAGGCTGAGACAGGCGGCGGTCGGCGCCGGAGTGGAGGATGGCGAAGCCGGAGTTGAGGGCGGCGGCGTCGCAGTAGATCGGTGGCTACCGGATCGAGGTAGGTGCGGGAGTCGCGGCGAGGACCCAGGCAGCGTGAGGCGCGGGTGCGGGAGAAAGGCGGCGGCGGGCGCGCGGACAGGGGAGGGCCCCGCGCGGGCCTGGCAGGCCGACGGCGGTGGGTGGCGTGGCGGTGCCACATGGCGGCCTGTGAGTGGCTGGGGTGCAGCGGCGGACGTGTCCGGCGCCGTCAGGATGTCTCCGGCGGCGGAGAGGGAGCGGGGCTATGGTTAGACTGCGCGAAAATTCGGGAGGGGCACATATTTATAGGTAGAGGGAGCTAGGAGAGTCCAAATGAGGTGCGGTTTTCGGCCACGCGGTCGTGATCGAACGACCGAGAGGATGGAGGGGGTTTGGATCGGTTTTGGGCCACTTTGGAGGGGTGTTGGGCTGCAACACACACGAGGCCTTTACGGTTCCTCGGTTAACCGTTGGAGTATCAAACAGACTCCAATTGGCACGAAACATGACAGGCAGTCTGCCGGTGGTGTACCAAGGCCGCTTGGCGAATCTCGGTCCAATCCGAGAATGTTTAACACACACACACGAAAAGAGGCAAAAGGGGACGCCGTAGGACGTAGGAGTGCCGGAATGTAAAACGGACAACGGGGAAAATGTTCGGATGCATGAGACGAACATGTATGCAAAAGCGATGCACATGATGACATGATATGAGATGCATGTAATGGAAAAAAAGCAAAATGAAGACAAAACCCAACCACGAGGGAATATCATAACTTAGAGCCGAAAATGGCATGAGTTGGAATACAATTATGGTAGGTTACATCTGGGGAGCTATAGCATTCCGCGACGAACCTCGTGAACCGCGCCGAAACCCTATATCCGGATCTAGAGGTTGACCTCGTTTTTCTCTTAGTCCCTGACATTCTAACATTTTGTTACCCTGTTCAACATGTTATATCTGTATGACTGTAGCTCCGTTTTGCGTGCATGATATATCAAAATGTTTGTTTCATGATGCTCTTCTTGTTTGTGGCATTTTCATGCATGGTACTATCCATATTGATGCCGTAACCTTCGTTACAAAAGTGTTATATGATGTTGTCTGCTGGCATTTAACAGAACTTGATGATTTATCATTTTTGTCGCATTTTGTGTGTGCATCCCATGAGCATGATGTCTACATGTTTTATGAGCTCCATCATGCCTTATTTAAAGTGGTGCAAGCCTTGTATTTTTATGAGCTATGTGGTGACTAGCACAAGCATGGAAAGTAGGCTATGTGATGTTGCTGATTTCAGACACTTAGAATATTTTGCTAAGTCATTTCCTGTTACATTTTGATTCTATGTAAATTTGTTGCACATTTTGAGATAGTTTAGTAAGAGTGTTTTGAAATGTGGTATTGCTCTATCCATTCATGCCTCTATTTACAATTATGGAGTACTCTAGCTTGTCATTACCATGCTCTACTTTTGCTAAATATTGTTCCTGGCAGATTGTTAACATGATATTCAGTTTTGCCATGTGTTTTGCTAGTGATACATGTCCCCTTGGAACTAGCTCTTTCCATGCTTAGCTCCATGAATATGTCTACTTCATGTTAGTCACCTTGTTATGCCACGAAATGCTTTGTGGTGAGTGGCATTAGCTTGCAAAGGTGCTATCATGAATCTGTTTCTGCAATGTCATGTTTTTCTTCCAAGTCTGAAACTGTTCATATAACTTGCCATGTTTGCATGGGCACGACATCATTTTCTATGCATCTTTGGTTAAAGTTCATTATGGTAGTTTTGTTCTATGCCTTGAGTACTGGCATTCCATGCCTTTGTTTGCCATGATATGCTCCGGTAGCATGTTGTTTGATAGCTCTAAACATTGCTTCCTGATGCTGTTTTGACATGTTTAGTATTTTCTCTAAGTTTGTGAATATGTTATCATTTGCATTTTTGTCATGCTATTTTGAGCTTGTTCTAGTGAGAACTAGAAGGAGCTCAGTGTTCACGATTTGTAGAGGTTCACCTGTACTTTATGGTCATGTGCTTTGTTGCTATGTTGGAGTGTTGTAGCATAGTATTTTGTTGCATTCTAAGTGCAATTATGCTGTTAATCACATAGTTGCATCATTCTTGTTTTGCTTGTCATTTGCAAACCATGCATCCGTTTCCGGTGATCCTTATATCAATTTTGACCGAAATCACCCCATCTTTCTAGCGGCATGCTTGGTTTGCCAAGTTGATGCCTTGATCATCTGTTTTCTTCCGGAGTACCCATATGCATTGCACTTCATACCTTGCATTCCATGCCATGTCTTGCATCATGTTGCTTGTGCATTGCATCGTCATTGACTGTTGTTCCGTTGCTTGTGTTCTTTCTTTGGGTAGAGACGGGAGACGATTTCTTGAACGAGGAACTTGTTGACTATGGTAATGAGGAGCAAGCTTTCGACAACTCTGAGAACTTTGCAGGCAAGATGACCATTACCCTCGATATCACTTCTATCTTTGCTTGCTAGTTGTTCGTTGTATCGCTATGTTGCACTACCTACCACTTGTTTATCATGCCTCCCATATTGCCATGTCAAGCCTCTAACCCACCTTCCTAGCAAATTGTTGTTTGGGTAAGTTACCGCTTTTGCTCAGCCCCTCTTATAGATTTGATAGTTGCAGGTGCCTTGCAGGTTGTTCAGTGTTGGAACATAGATATGTTGGGATATCACATTATCTCTTATTTAATTAATGCATCTATATACTTTGCAAAGGGTGGAAGGCTTGGCCTTTTGCTTGTTGTTTTGTTCCACTCTTGCCGCCTTAGTTTCCTTAATACCGGTGTTATGTTCCTTGATTTTGCGTTCCTTACGCGCTTGGGGTTATGGGACCCCCTTGACAGTTCGCTTTGAATAAAACTCCTCCAGCAAGGCCCAACCTTGGTTTTACATTTGCCTAACCCCTATAACTTTCCCTAGGGGTTGCAAAAACGAGGGTCATCTTTATTTAACCCCCCGGGCGAGTGGTCCTCTGAGTGTTGGTCCGAACCAAGTAGACTGCGGGGCCACTTTGGGGAAAATTGAGTGTTGGTTTTACTCCTAGGATGTCTCATCTGGTGTGCCCTGAGAACGAGATACGTGCGACTCCTATCGGGATTTGTCGGCACATCGGGCGGTCATTCTGTTCTTGTTTTATCATTGCCGAAATGTCTTGTAACCGGGATTCCGAGATTGGTCGAGTCTTTCCAGGAGAAGGAATATCCTTCGTTGATTGTGAGAGCCTGTGATGGGATAAGTTGGGACAATCCTACAGGGTATAATCTTTCGAGAGCCGTGCCCGCGGTTATGTGGCAGATGGGAATTTGTTAATACCCAGTTGTAGGGAACTTGACACTTGAATTAATTAAAATGAACCAACCGCGTGTGCAGCCATGATGGTCTCTTTTTGGCAGAGTCCGGGAATTGAACACGGTTTGGTTTATATTTGAACATAAGTAGCTTCAGGATCACTTCTTGTTCACTTCTAGCTTAACGACCATTGCGTAGCTTCTCATCTTACTCTTATTTGCGTATGTTAGACACTATATTTGCTTAGTGCTTGCTGCAGCTCCACCTCATTACCTTATCCTACCCATAAGCTTCAATAGTCTTGATATCACAGGTTTTGAGATTGCTGAGTCCTCGTGACTCATAGATACTACCAAAATAGTTGTAGATGCCGATGATAATAGTGCAGGTGATGCTACCGAACTCAAGTGGGAGTTCAACGAGGACCTTGGTCATTACTACATCTCTTTTCCTGATGATCAGTAGTGGAGTCCAGTTGGGACGATAGGGGATCTAGCATTTGGGGTTACCTTCTGTTCTTTTGGATTTGACCTTAGTCGGTCTATGTGTGTGTTTTGGATGATGTATGACTTATTTGAATATTGTGTGACGCGACGAGTGTAAGCCAACTCTATTTATCCCTTTCTTGTTCATTACATGGGATGTCGTGAAGATGACCCTTCTTGCGACAAAACCACTATGCGTTTATGCCTCTAAGTCGTGCCTCGACACATGGGAGATATAGTCGCAGCATGGGCGTTCATCGCCGCCCGGATCCGGCCGTCTCCGCATCGTCCGCGCCCCTGCCTCGGCATGGACGCGCCTCCCTGCTGCCAGAGCCCCACGACCCCGCGCCAAGTTCCTCGCTGGCCTCCCCTGCTTGTGCGTGCTGGAACGACGATGACTAGTGCAAACCCCCTACACGCCCTCTGCTTTGCCCTGCTGCCGCGCATTTGTTCTGTCTCCTGGTGGAGGAGACAACCAGCAGCATCGAGCCGCATCGAGCCACGACCCAGCCCCGCTGACCGCGACCGCTCCACGCGGCTGGGCCACAACCCGTTCACCCGTTGACCACTACCCCTGCTCGTCTCGATTCAGCGAGACTGAGACGGCCTCCTTGTGCCCGCGTGGGCCGCATCCCGTAGTAAGGCCTAGCGCGCCAGTCTCTGCACCGACCGGGCCGAGGCCCACGGTGAGGCCACCCCAGCGCCCCTCCTTTTGTCCCTTACTATTGGGCCAGCCTACCAGATTCGGCCGCATAGGGTTTTTTCTGTTCTGCGTTTTTAGCATTTATCCAGGGAAAACCAGTTTTGCAGATTGGTCCCAAGAATCATGCATCTAATAACTTCTCACACATGCACCCTCCCCCGCTCCACCGCCGCCGCCGAGCACTCACCGCACCCTCCCCCGCTCCACCGCCGCCGCCGATGATATTTTCAAATAACAAATTTGATGATATTTTTTAAAAAATTATTACTGTTTTTATAAAAAATATTACTATTTCATATTCATATTCATCTTTAAAAAAATAATAATAAAAAAGTGTAGACTACAACTGTTGTTAAACAACAATTAATACTATTTTTATAAAAAAATATTACTCTTTCATATTCATATTCATATTCATTTTAAAAAAAATCTTACTTATGGCGCACGGGTGGCTGGTGCGCCATTGCTATCTAAAAAAAGAATACTTATGGCGCACTATCGTGCTGGTGCGCCATTGCTATGAAAAAAACATTCTAATGGCGCACCGCCTGGGGGTGCGCAATTAGTAATCTTCCCCCATCCATACACCACCGCGTCGCTCCTTCCCCCTCCCTCTCGCCAGACTACTTCGATTCGTCCCTCTCCCTCCACCGCGCCGCTCCCTCCCTCGTCCCTCCCTCCACCGCGCCGCCGCTGCTGCCCCGACCCACTGCGCCGTAGCCGCCCACGCGCCCCCGCCGCCTCCCTCTCCCCTTCCTCCCCCTCGAGCGCCACCTCCCCCCCGAGCCCCGCCTCCCACCCGAGCCCCGCCTCCCCCCTATAAACCCTAGAAACCTCGGAGCCGCCCCACGTCCACCAGGAGAGGAGGCCCACGTCCAGCAGGAGAGGAGGCCCGCGACCTCCCCGCCGTCCAGCAGGAGAACAGGGTAGGATCCCTTTTCCGGTTGTCTCTTGCTGATTTTCTTCTTCATCTCCTCCAATCTCTGACGCGTTCTCATCTATAGCTGTGTTGTGCTGTTGTGTTGTGTGAAGGAAGGACTTGGTTCAACTTGGATACAGAGAAGCTGCTGCTGTGGGTTCGACTTGTTTGGATTTGGTTCCCCTGTCACCAAGGTGACCACTTGTCTCGCCTCTCTCCCCCTCTATACAAGTTCATGGCTGTGGAGTGCTATGGTCGATGCTTGTCTCAGCTGTATGCATTTGATTTCAGACTATATAGCTTGTATATGCAAAGTGCCTAGGGTTAAATAGGTCTGTACAGTAACACAAAGCTGTGAAACCAATTGCATGCATTGAGAAATGGAGTATTAAAACAGAACTTGACGTGGTTTTCCACTTAGCTATCTGAATTGAGAAAAAACATAGCTTTTGCGGTCTCTGAGGCAAAACTTGCTACTCCATATACAACTAATACTACTACTAGACAAGATACTACTCCATATACTACTAATACTACTACTGTATTTCATTTCAAAGTTCAAAATGCTGGTACTGAGATTTTCATTTCCAATGAGTGATGTTTTTCCTAGCAGTAGAAAAAACATAGCAACTTCTCTGATTTTATAAAGTTGTTCTTATATGGGTGAAACTTCACTTGTTTTTAGGCTAGTGCAGAGTGTTGCTTCTTATGTATGGGCCAACTATGTCACAAATAAATTGTTCAATCTTCTGTATTTGACAAGTAATGACTTGCAAAGATGATGGTCATCTTGCTAGTTTGCTGGGTTTTGTCTCTGACCATTGTGTCGTGATGAATTTGCAGGTACCCCGAGAGGCCCTTGAGTTTGCCAGAATGTCGATTAACTTTCGTTCCGGCAAATTCGGGTACTCCATATGTCCTATTTTCAGCAAAGGTCATGCCGAAATTTTCCGTGAATTTTAGCATGACTTTGCTAAAAATAGGACATATGGGGTACTTGCGGCTAATGCATGGGCCGGGGTATCTTAGTACTTAGTTAAGTAGGATCAACTTCCCCGCCATTCTTGCTGCATTAAACCATAGCTGGCAATAGAGCCAACTGATTAGGCCCAACTTAGAATTCTCCTTAGCATCGATAATCCCTAGATGATAAACCCAACATAGGTGGCAATAGAGCCAAGTGATTAGTGCCAAGTGATTAGGCCCAACCTAGGGTGCCTCGGCATCGATAAACCCTAAATGATGAAAGATTAACTTAGCTTCTATAGGGTGCCTCGGTGTCGATGAGAACCTAAATGATGTACGCTTAGGATTTTATGGTGCCTCGGCGTGGACAAAACCTAAATGATGAAAGCTTAGGATTTTAGGGTGCCTCGACGTCAACAAACCCTAAATGATAAAACCTTGGCTTTTAGGGTGCCTCGGTGTCGATAAGAACCTAAATGATGAAAGCTTAGGCTTTTAGGGTGCCTCAGCGTTGACAAAACCCTAAATGATAAAAGCTTAGCTTTTAGGATGCCTCGGTGTCGACAAACCCTAAATGATGTAGTTTTGAATTATGAACGTAGGATATGTCGTCATCATCATCGGACGACGAAAGTCTCCCGGGGGAGTGCTACTGGTGTCACGACGATCGAGGTCTGTGCGACATGCCTCACCTGGACGATGATTGGCGCTTCAGCATTAAGCTCAAGGAGACCTCCGAAGTTGAAATAGTACACAACGACGACAAGTGTTATTTTCATAATTAAGCATGACTTCAACTATTTCAACGTGTAATTTTCATCTTTTACAATTCGAGTATAGCTTATCCCATGCCATGCAAGACGCTATGTCTTGGAGAGGATGGATTTTGAAGACCATGAAATTTCTGAAACAAAGAAAATTCACCTAAGGACTCATCACGATGTGAACTTTGAAGTAAATCTATATAATTCTGAGAGCGTAACCCAATTTGGTTGCAAAAATTTGGAAGCATTTTGCAAGATGTATGGTATTGATGAGGGTATGCTTATCACCATGGATCTTGGTAATCCTGACATCGACCAAGACAATATGGACATTTGGGTCCTTGTTGATATGCCTCCAGTTCTACCTCTATGTGAGTTTCTCAAAGATAGTTATTAGCTAATTTATATTGTTTATTTCAAAATAGTTGATAGCTTATTTCCATTGACAGCTTATTTTTATTGTTCAAAGAATGTGCGGGAGATGGTAGACAAAACCCACTACACCGATGGCTCCAAATTAACAACTTACAAGGAGAAAAAACATCTGGTCGGATTTTGTACTGACATTGAGAATTACAATATCCACAATCAAACTCCTCAACATTATGGTAAATATGTGCTACTAGTGCATGTGTTCAACTACGGTAACTACCATGGAGATACCCTGGTAAGATTTTTACTATTACGCCATCCGTGCATCTTTTGCATGCTTCTAAAACTAGTACATCATTGCTAACTATGAAGTTATTACTATGTTTTTCAACAAATAATCCCAGAGAATTGTGTGCCTCATTTGATGTATAAGAAAGGTAGTCTTAATCTTGGAAGCAAAAGGAAGCGAAGCGCAAGAATTGGAGACATGATGTTCTCCATTCTCCATAATGGAGAGTCAGGGTCTATATTGTTTTATGCTATTTTACCTTAAATAGGGTATTTACGTCCTGCCTAATACTGATGATCATGTGCTAAGAACAATTAAGTAGGGTTGGTTCGATGACTATCAAGATGACGATCGTATCACTTGTTATTAATAAAGAGTAGAAGTTGTATGATGATGATTAGTTGGACTTGTTATGATTAGTATTACTTCCGACAAACTCGCTACTCGCGGTCTCGAGACTTGTAATGTTCTATCTTTGTTCGGTCTTTTGAATTTGGAGACTAATATGATGAATTGTATTCGGAGACTAATCTTCTATTGTATTCGATGAATCTGCTCTTGTTGTGGGGTGCTGTCTATATTCTGTCCAATAATATATTTTGTAACCTGTGCAAAATTCTGAAAAGTAAAAAAAACCTAATATTCATACTAATGGCGCATCACCCAACAGTGCGCCATTAGTATGCCAGATACTAATGGCGCATGGTGTTCTATACTAATGGCGCGCTACGCGGTGCGCCATTAGTATACCAGATACTAATGGCACATCGGCGGTGCGCCATTAGTAAGAAATACTAGTGGCGTGATACTAATGGCGCACCAGTAGTGCGCCATTAGTAGGCAAAACTGGTGCGCCATTAGTAGCCCTTTTCCTAGTAGTGTACGTGGGATCTCCTTCTTCATGGACTCGTTCTTCTTCCTAACGGGATTTCAGGCAAGATGACCGTCACCTTGGATATCACTACTTTCTTTGCTTTGCTAGTTGTCTCGATGCTATCGCTATGTCGCGCTACCTACCATTTGTTTATCAATACTCGCAATATGCCATGAAACAACCTCTAACCTTTTCCACCACCCTAGCAAACCGTTGTTTGGCTATGTTACCGCTTTGCTCAGCCCCTCTTATAGACGTTGCAGTTGTTCCATGTTGGGATATGGATATCATGGGATATCACAATATCTCCTATTTAATTAATGCATCTATATACTTGGTGAAGGGTGGAAGGCTTAGCCTTTTGCTTGGTGTTTTGTTCCACTCTTGCCGCCTTAGTTTCCGTCATATTGGTGTTATGATCCTTGATTTTGTGTCCCTAAAACGGTGAGGGTTTATGGGCCCCTCTTGACAGTTCTCTTTGAATAAAACTCCTCCAGCAAGGCCCAACATTGGTTTTAACATTTGCCCAACCTAATAACTAAACATGATAATAAATTTGATGCATAGGGAGTTAGCGCTACCCGAGGTTCGTTATTCAACATAATACAGGGGGGCAGTGCTGATGGTGTCGATCCCAAACTAGAGCACCCTGCGGGACCGCCCCTTGGCAACTTGGGGTATTTTGGTACCTGTACACTGAGCTCAGCCATCGTGGCCTGAGACGAGATACGCGTGGCTACTATCAGGGTGTCGGCACGTCGGGAGGTCTTGCTGGATTAGTTTTACTAGTGTCGAAATGTCTTGTGCACCAGGATTCTGAGTCTGATCGGAGGGTCCCGCGATGGAGGATTGTCTCCGCAGATCGTGTGCTTGTCATGGGCTTAGTTGGGACACCCCTGCAGGGTTTAAACTTTCAAGAGCCGTGCCTGCGGTTATGTGGCAGATGGGAATTTGTTAATATCCAGTTGTAGAGGACTTAAAGTAAACCCAATTAAAATACACCAACCACGTGCGTAACCGTGATTGTCTCTTTTCAGGGAACTTCGAGAGGGGAACACGGTCTGGTTATGTTTGAACGTAAGTAGTTCAGGATTACTTCTTGATCATTACTAGTTTGCGACCGTTTACGTAGTTTCAAATCTTACTCTTGTACCCATAAGTTAGCCACCATACAATGCTTAGTCGCTTGCTGCAACCTTACCACTTATCCTTTCCATACCCATTAAGCTTTGCTAGTCTTGCTACACATGGTAATGGGATTGCTGAGTTCTCGTGGCTCACAGGTTACTACAACAACGGTTGCAGGTACAGGTAATGCGATGATTAGACGTGAGCGCGATGCTTGATTTTCGAGTTCTTCTTCTTTGTTCAAGGGATAGGTTCCGGGTCGGGGAACCTGGGCTAGCAGGGTGGATGTCGTTCTTCTTTTTCATTTGATTTCATCCGTAGTTAGATCCTGCACTTCTGTATGATGATTTCTATGTATTGATGAATTGTTGTACTCATGATGTAGCTTGTGGCGAGTGTAAGCCTTTATCTTGTATTCTCATCTATTCAACACATGGTATGTTTTAATGATATCAACCTTGCTATGCACTCGGAATGCGGTTGTGCTCTAATCATGAGTCCATCATTTGATTGGGATAGAATCGCATCTTGGGCGCTACACTCGGGCCTGGCCCGAACGTGCTGCCGAGCACCGTTGGTGTAGGCCATGTCGGGTACACAAGCAGAGGTCCTGCAATATCTCTCTTCTTGAGTTTTTTCCTACCTCTTCATTATCCTATGCTTGAGTTAGTTTCCAGTTTTCCCGCGCATCGTGTGAGACATAGTGGGGAAGATTTGGGCCACGATCTGTGGGCTACCCACGTCCCATGTTCATGGGGCAATAACTGCCATTCGACTTGTTTCCACGCTCCTGGCATTTCCGCCACGTATGCTGCATGCCTTGCGCAGGGTTGATGGCGGACGCGGAGGGCACGAGAATGAGTGCCATGGTAGAAAGCCAAGCGCCACAGATTGGCGCAGGAGGTCGGTCTTGTTTCTGTGTGCCACTGGTGGCATAGGGGAGTAAGATTGGTGGAGCAGGGTGGTTGTCCCCTTGGTGAGGGGCGAGCCCCTGACTCCATTCGCCTCTAAAGGGGGACGTCGGCGAGATGCATGCTCACACCCACCTTCTTATTCTTCCTTTTGATATCTTCTCTCTGCCATGGCAAGTGGGAGAGGTCGAGGTGGTGCCCCAGTAGTGTGATGAGGGTTTCCACATGATAACGCCTCCCTCCTCCTGCTGAGGATGCGGGGTTGGAGCCCGGCATGAGAGCAGGCAGTACGGGACGGGGACTCGGCCGCCATGGGGATCAGGGACAAGGAGGGAGAGGCAGTGTGTTGATGGCTCCCCCTCTTGTTGTCCTGGGTCCAAATGAAGGCCACATTGGGGACCAATCACTAGAGTTCATTATCAAGCCTAACGGGCCCCCGTGTAGTCGCCTTCGGCTTCCATCTCCATTTGCAAGGGTGATGGAGGTCGAACAACCGCTGGGTCTGAGGCTGCACATGAGGGGCTGCTGTAATGGCAGCATGCGGGCAGACATAGAGTTCCCGGTACCTCCTGTCAAGCTTCTTCGGCGTGGCTGGAAGACCTTCGCTCATCCCCATAGCTTGGCGGCGGCGCGCGTTCTTCACTTCAAGTTAATGGATTCCACCTTGCTCTCCATCAAGATCTTCGGGCATTTGGGTGCTAGCTTAGGGTGCTGCACAGAGAGTTCGACCGACGACGAAAGCTCCTCCTCGAGCCATAGCAATGAGGATTACAGTGACGGCTAAGTCGATGGGGAGAATGACGGCTCCAACTCTGGCTGAATACCAGCCGCACCGTCACAATCAGTCGGCGGTAGTACCATCTGCGCCTACATCCCCTCCCTGTCAAGGCGATTTGCTGGGGTGTTTGGTTTGTGTCGTTCCTTCACCTCCTCCAGCAGGCTTCCAGCTCTCGTGGACTCCGGCTTCATCCTTGCTGCCGGTGTCAATTCTCCCGTTTCCTGGTGGCCCTGGTGGCGGTGACTAGGGAATCACCTAGCCGCTCTCCCCATCCATCACCTTCGTCCGCGCCCTCCCGATCTTGTCAGGACCAGTCCCACGGGACTTGACGGGGTCAGGCTGGGCTTCTACCCGGGCACTACTTTTGCCCTCTTCACCTCCCACCATAGTTCCTAGGAGAAGCGGGAGAAGAAAGGGATTACAGGGCACTTATCTTTTTCCAGTCTAAAATATGTAGGCATTTGCCAAATTTTAGTCTTAAATATGTAACCTATTTCACCGATGTTGTACTTTGTAAGATTTGTACAGTTTTATCCGCATATTAATGAAAAAGAGAAGCCTTGTTGGGTACATGTGCATGTATTATATCCATGCATAGGAGGATCGTCACTATACATTTAAGTAAACAAGTTTCCTCGGCAAGCTATCTTGCAGGTGCATTCCATCGTTTCAATCTGGCATGGCCTGCCGGGCGTAAAATTATGGAAGGAAACCGGCCCCTTGTCAACCCTCCTCTATCAAATTCCACTACAACCTTTCTAACCGAAGCAATGTTCATATCAAAGGATGGGAGCACAAATGTTTCGAAGGCGAAATTTTTTTCTCTCTACACAAGTTTTATTCTTACAATGACATGTATGGATAAAAAGAAGACTTATCTGTTTGGCTTGTCGAAGGTCGATATGCGAGCTTGTTTTCTCTTTCCTCTTCCTAGGATCAGGTCTGCAACAAGAAACCCTGTAGTTAGTGTGGATGGAAATGTAGTAGCATATTGCCTCATCTATATGATCATATCATGCTTATGCTAAGCTAATCATGTATGCATGTTGTTTTTTTAGGGCGCCAACGCTTCGTTTCTTGATCTGTTGCTCAGGGCCTGCGCCTGGCTTTGTACAATGGGTTACATGCAACATCGGCAAGGCTTGTACAAAAGGGTGGCAGCCGAGCCGACAGCCGCGCCTTATGGGTATAAATTGCAAAGATGCTCAATATTCCATGAGTTTCGCAGTTGGGTCTCTAGACGGACTGCGCCAGGTCTGGTGACTCGTACTACCCAGTAAGGGTCTGCCCACATCGTCATCAACTTGTTGGTACCCTTGGCGGACTAAACACGCCTAAGGACAAGGTTGCCTTCCTCAAGCCTCCGGACTTGGACCATGTGGCTGTGATAGCGACGCAGGGCTTGCTGGTAGCGTACATCACGCACAGCAGCCTGGAGACGGTCCTCCAATGAGCATGGTGTCGTCACGCCGATGCTGATCTTGCTCTACTTCATCATAGGCAAATAACCGAGGCGACCCGTATATGAGTTCCATGGGGAGTAGTACTTCTGCCCCATAGACTAGGGAGAAGGAAGTCTGGTCGGTAGCTCGATTTGGTGTTGTACAGAGGGACCAAAGAACCACCTGCAGCTTGTCGATCCCGCCTCTGCCACACTTTTGCAGCTTATCCAATGTTCTTGTCTTGAGTCCTCACAACACTTTAGCATTCACCCTCTCAGCTGGTACATTGCTTCTGGGTTAGGCAACAATGGCTAATTAAATCTAGCTTGTGAGGGTTTGAGCGTATCGGATGAAGGTGCGGCTTGTGAATTGGGGTGCCATTGTCAGTGATGACTCTGCGAGTACTCCGAAATGGCACACCAATCCCTTCAAGAACTTGATAGATGATTGTGCGGTCACCTTCCTCATGGGCTCCACTTCCGGTAGCACAAGGGAAGGGTCCCAGGATGTCGATCCCCCAGACCGAAGGCCATGATTAAAGAAATCGCCCGGAGAGCTTGAGCAGGTTGATGGAAATTCTTGGATTGGTACTGACTGGCTTCACATCTGGTGACTAGCTCGACTATATCTTGGAGGGTTGTGGGCCAGTGGAAACCTTGCCGGAAAGCTTTTCCAACCAAGGCTCTCGATCCAATATGGGAGCCGCACATGCTTTTGTGTATCTCTGCCCATATTGCCCTCTCCTCTTCCCGACAAATGCACTTCAATTTCACAGCGTTGGGCCTCCTTCTGTATATTGTGTCATCGAGAAACTGATACATACTAGCCCTCCGGGCTACTCTTTCAACTTCTTCTTGTTCTTTCGGAAGTCCTCCAGTTTGGAGGTAGTGGATGATGTGCTGCGCCCAAGTTGGAGCTCGTGGCTCAACAACTATGACCAACGGCACCTCCTCACTCGTGGGAGCGCCTACCTCGACTGCGAAGAAATGTGGTCTTGCTGAAGAGTGCAGCTCACCAAGCGAGGTGGAGTTGTTCCCGTCAGATTCCTTACTGGGGACCTCTGGAGGTCCTGCCGATGAAGGCCCTCCGGAGTCTAGCTTCCTCCTTTTTCAATCTATCGTCAATGGAGACACTGAGGGTTGAGTTAGATGGTGGACAAAGGTCCTAGTTCCACAGGGAGCTTTTGTGCGGCACACTTTGACAAATAATCAGCGGTGCTGTTTTCCGCACGTGGCACGTGCTTTGTTTGCCATCCGTCAAAGTGTTCCTCCAAGTTCCTCGCTTCTTAAAAGTACGCCTCAACCAAAGGGCTTTGGTAATCCATGTTGACTTGTCGCACCACAAGTTGTGAATCTCCATGGATGATCAACTTCTTAATCCTGAATTCTATTGCAATCCTTAGCCCGGTAAGGAGTCCTTCATATTTTCGAGTGTTGTTGGTAGCCTTCTCCAACAGAAAGCGCATTTGTACCACATACTTCAGGTGCTCTCCGGTGGGTGCAATGAAGAGCATGCCAGCCCACGCACCCTGCAGCGAGGAAGCACCGTCAATGTACATGATCTAATATGGGCGCTTCCTTGCCGGGGATAACTGTTTTCGACGTCTCTTCATCTGGACTAGGTGTCCACTATGCAATGAGCTTCGCCAGTGCTCTGCTCTGAATGGTCGAGGTGCTTTTGTACTTCAACCCAAAGCTTCATAACTCTAGTGCCCATTCAAATATTCTGCTAGTGGCCTCTGGGTTCCTCAGTATGCGTTGTAAAGGGAAACAGGTGACAAACTGTGATCTCGTGGTCTTGGAAGTAGTGGCGCAGCTTCCTCGAGGCCATGATGAGGCTGAAGATTTATGTACCCTAGAATACCTTGATATAGCCCCCTGCAATAGGGAGCTTGCAAAGTAATCTGGTCGCTGCACCACCTTCTTCTGCGCCATGGCCCTGGGATTGCCTTTACTACCACACTCTTCCTTCTCATGATCTACACTCATCCCTACCATGACTGGTTCACTTCCTTTTCCTAGGAGGACAATAGTTGTGGCTGCTCCTTCTTCCACTTCCCGCTGCGCCACCAGTGCCACACTAACCACTTGATTGGTTGCTGCGAAATAAAACAACAATGACTCTTGTGGTTTAGGAGCGACCAAGGTGGGAACAGTGGAAAGATAAGTTTTCAATTCCTGCAGCACTGCTTCCGCCTCCGGAGCCACTTCATGGGCCTTGCCTTCTTCAAAATTTTGAAGAACGGCAGAGCGCGCTTGACAGACATGGAAATGAACCTACTCATCGCGGCAACACATCCAGTTAAACGCCTCACGTCCTGGACTGTCTTGGGTGCTCGAATATGTTCGAGTGCTCTAATCTTGTCAGGGTTGGACTCTATCCCCTAGTGAGACACAAAGAAGCCAAGTAGCTTACCAAAGGGAACGCCAAAAACACACTTCTCTAGGTTGAACTTCAAGTTGATCTTGCGCAGGTTTGCAAAGGTTTCTTCCAAGTCCTGAACAAGTGTTTATCTATCCTTGGTCTTGATTACTCTGTCATCCATGTAAGCTTCAATATTCCTGTGCAGTTGAGACTCAAACCCAATTTGTACTGCTCTCGAAAAGGTGGACCCATCACTCTTCAACCCCAAGGGCATTCATAATAAGAAGTACATGCCACATGGGGTTATGAGTGCAGTCTTCTCCTTGTCTTCTTTGGACATGAATATCTAGTGGTATCCGGAGTAGGCATCCAGGAAGGAAAGTAGATCATATCCAGAAGTGGAATCCACGATCTGATCGATAAGCGGCGAGGGGAATGGGTCCTTTGGGCATGCTTTGTTTAGATCTGTGAAGTCTATGCATAGCCTCCATTTTCCATTTTCGTTGCGCACCACCACCGGGTTTGCCAACCATGTTAGATGCAACACTCCTATGACCAAACCCCTGCTCTGAGCTTGTTGATCTCCTCGACAATGAACTCCTGCCTCTCCAAAGCTTGCTTTCTAACCTTCTTCTTGACGGGCCAGGCATGAGGGCAGATAGCAAGGTGGTGCTCGATTACCACCCTAGGGACACCGGGGATGTCGGATGGTTTCCAAGCAAACACATCAACATTCGCCCGCAGGAAGGCAACGAGCGCGCTTTCCAATTTGTCGTCAAGGGTGGAGCTGATAGTGAACATACCATCAGTTCCAACCAGCCCTGCCGGGACCATCTTCACTGAAGTGCAGCAGCCTTGTATCTCTTGCTAGTGGAACTCTCTGGCAAGTCATAGACAGGTGCAGCACCCTCCGGAGAGGCACGCTTCCCGGATTCCTTGCTGGTATCCCTGGTAGCTTTTCTCCCTTTCTCATTTTTCTTGGCGAGAATGGCAGCTTCCGCGACCCCGGCAGCGACCGCGCACATGTACATCTTACCCATGTATATGATTGTGTCCTTCTTTTCCAACAAGATGGAGATGACGCCCATCGACCCTGGCATCATTAGTGTATTAGAGGCATAATGAGATGCCACCATGAATTTTGCCAGAGCCGGACGGCCAAGGATCCCATTTAACGGCAAGGGAAGCTCGACCATGTTGAACATAATCTTCTCGGTCCGATAGTTCAACTCTCCTCCAAATGTCGCTGGCAATGTTATCTTCCCCTTTGGACGGCTCCTGCTGGGGCTGATCAGTTGAAACGTGCCAGTAACCTTGAGCTCTTCATCTAATATTTGCAATTTACTGATTACCTTCGGGGAAATTAGATTCAAGCCTGCACCACCGTCAACCAACATCTTTGTGACTTTGAGGTTGCACATTGTCGGACAAACCAACAGCGTCAAGCACCTGACCGCAGTGCAGGACCACTTGAGTGGCTTCTAGGAATCTGCCACTAGTTCCATAGCATTAACCTCACATGCCCACTGTTTTAAGCTGGCAGTGAGAGGAGTGCAATGATACACCTAAGTCAATGCACAGGGCCTTAGTGGCTCTCTGGAACTTTTTTCACTTGTTTCCTCTTCATCCCCTTCATCACGCTCGTCATCACCTTCCTTCTACTCACGGCCTCTAGGAGGTTTCGCTTCATGCTGAGGGACTTTGTCGTGATGGCCTACTCTACGGCCCCGGCCTTTCCCGCTAGTGCCTTATTGGTCTCTTTCCTTGTCACACTTCTCGTACTCAACTTTCTGCTTCTTGGAGAGTTGATCAAATTGATGGCACTCTTGGAGATCATGGCACTTGGTTCGGTGGATCTTGTAGTACGGCGTGTCAGCCTTCTCGGCCACTGCAGCCTCCCGGCAATCCGTTGATGCGAAAACTTCCTTGCTGGAAGCTGCGGTCTTGGCCTTCTTGCAGGTACTAGGTGTGCCAGAACCTTCAACATCCAGCACTGCCTTCTCCTTGTGCTTCTTGTTGCATTTCTTGTTGTTTTTATTCTGGCTCATAGCATCATTGTCATCTTCTGAGTCAACTTTGACGCCATCTTCTTCTCCGGGGAGTCTCCTCTCCTCCTCTGTACATGCACACTTATCCGCCAAGGTGTAAAGCTCATTCACAATCTTGGGCAACCAGACTTTCATCATGGAACGTATCCTGCAGTTGCGCATGTTGGACTGGAACGCGACAATCACAACTGCTGAGTGGATATCTGGAATGTTCCTGTGCACTCGGCAATACCTCTGCATGTACTTCCGCAAACTCTTCCCTTCCTTTTGTGGAAGGAGCTGCAAATCATTGGGCCACCCTGGTTCTTGATGGCCGCCCCAGAAGGCACCAACAAACTCATTGCACAGGTCAGCCCAGATCGAGATGGAATCACTACAAAAAAATACACTTCTGTGATGATACATGTTTGTCACAGTAGGTCACGTTTTCTATCATGCATGTACATCCATGACGATTTTATGACAAAATCAAGATAGTCATACCTGTGCTGTCGTAGAAGTGTTCCAAGACATTACCAAAATTATCATCATAGAAGTGCTTTCGTAAAGGGTAACCGACACGTGGCATCCACCGTAACGGGTCGCTGTTAAGCTATCGGGTTTCGGTTTGGATCCGATAACCCATTAACAGCCTGGACTAAGGGCGATTTTCCAAGTGTAAAATTCTCATTCGACGAGGATCCACGTGTCGGCTCTGCATTGGGATAGATGTCAACCGTCCATTGGACAGGAATCATCAATGAAACGTTGACACGTGGGATGGCCCAATAGAGGCCCATATAGGTTTAAATGCCGGCCTAGGAACAGGCCCACAAGATTATGTCAGATCTAATGGGCCGGCCCGTTAACAACCTAACATTTTGTGGACCAAATAATGACCTACATTAGATACAGGTCGTTAATTGACTACAATACTCTGGGCCAGTTTATGGCCCATATCAGATCCTGCCCATTAACAGCGTGCAATAGTTTGGGCCAAGTTACGGTCCATACCCGATCCGGCCCATTAATAGTCTTCCATTTCTTGGGCGAAATTACGGCCCATAACAGATATGACCCTTTAACAGTTGGCGTGCCAATGGGTCCATTAGGGGCCCGATTTACTCTTCGGCCTATTAATGGCCCGTTTAACAGTTCAGCCCGATATTAGTTTCAGCCTGTCAGGGGCCCTATCCACATATGGGCCTCTTTTGACCCAGTTTCACTTTTGGCCATTTAAAGGCCCGACTTGCACGTGGGCCTAATTTTGGTCCGTAGTTACATTCGGCCTCTTAACGACCCTTAGTATTCGTGAATACATTCTAGCCCAAACTGCCTATTGGCCCGTTAAAGGCCCTTGAGAGTGTAGGGCCTAGTTTTGGCCTGTTATACATCCGGCCTGCTTCCTGCCTTTCATGTAATTGGGTCAGCCAAGGCCCAAATTTTTTTTGCTTGTTAATGGACCGTCACACGAATGGGCCAATAGTGGGCCGATGTATATTACAGCATGCTCTCAGCCCGTGATTTGTTCACCACAATTAAGGATCAATCTAGTTTTCAATTGTTAAAAGCCTATATAATTTTCCAGCCCAATTAAGGCAAGTGGTTTACTCGGCCTTCTAAAGGCCCGAAATGTCACAACCCTAGAATTTGCTTGTAGCTAATTACCTGAGTGAGCATCATGCATCATGTCTAAATTCTGAAAGTTGAATTGAGGTTTGTTGAAACCCTCATAAATCACTTCAAAAATAATCAACATTAAAATATTTTCAAAGAAGTCCAAGAAAATGTTCCTCTTAGTCTCTGAAAATATTGGCAAGAGGTAAAACTTAAAACAATATTTTTGGAATCTCAGAGATATTTATTTTGGGCCTTTGAATTAAATCAATAACTATTTGCATTGGATATATATTTATTAATTAATTAATATATGTCCAATAATTCTAATCTTTGGTGAAGGGCTTTGGAATAATCCAACTAGTCCCTACAAGAATTATCAGAAGCAACAAAAATGATTTAGTGTCTAAAACTAAATCAAAACAAATTACAGAAAATGCAAAACAGAAGAAAAAGGGAGAGAGAGAATTACCTAGCCATACCTGTGTAGCCACTTGGCCCAGCCGAAGCAGCCCAGCCCACCAGGCCCTCTTGCCAGTCATCTCCCTCCTCTCGCCAGAAGGACGAGAGGCGTGTACCCGTAGCGCGCGAGCACGCGCTCGGCCACCTCCTGCCTCTCTGCTAGCTCCCCGACGCCCTACGCACGCCACGCAACCTGTGGAACCCTCTCGGCCTCCCCCTCGTGCTCCTCCCCCCTCCTCTGCTCTCTCCCTTCCACGCACCCGAGCGTGCTCATCGTTGCCGTCACCGCCAACGCACCCACCGGCCATACCTCGCCTTGCCGACGCGCCAAGAGGCTCCGCCTAGACCCCCTCTTTCTTTCACCCCGAACCACGCCACCGCGGGAGCACCACATCGCCGCCACGAGTCGTCTCCCCCGAGCACGGCCGCCGGACTCCATCGACGGATTCGCCGTCGCCAAGCCGTCCTCGAGCAAGCCGAGCCCCTCTTCGTGATCACTGTGAGCTCCACCACCATTTTCCCCTCTTCCCCGCTCCGTTTGATCGCCGTAGCCGTCGCCCCCTTGATGACCGAAGCACGCCGCCGCATGAGATCGTCACCGACGAGGCTCCGGTGGCCAATCGGTCCCGTTCTTATGCCTGTTAGCTTTGTGCGAGCCCGTAGAAACCTTAGGTGCTACTCGTTGACCCTCCCGTGCATGATGTCGTCATTTTCATCGGCGCCCGAACTCCGGCCACCACCGTGAGCTCCGTTCTGGCAATCTCCGGCCACCCCTGCTCCATCTGCCACAACACCTGGATGCGCGCGAGGATGGGCATCCCTCTGGTGCCTCTAGCGCGTCGAGCCGACCCCTGTAGCGCCGTCCCACGCAACTCCGGCGATCCTCCGCCGTCGGGTTTGGTCGCTGGCGTCCAACTCTGGTGGCTGGTGACGTGGCACCGTCATTAGTGCCTAACTAACCCCGTAGAGTCACTGACATATGGGCCCAGGCCTTAACTGAACCAGATTAGGTTTAGTGTAATTTTAGTTAACCCTGTTAGTTAACTGTGTCACTGACATGTGGACCCCACACGTCAGGTTTGACCTGGACCGAGCCGTTGACCTGCTGACGTCACTGTGAGGTCATGCTGACGCATTTATTCCTTTCTGGAATTTAAATAAATCTTAAATGATTTATTATTTTCAGAAATTACCCCCAAACTTCTAAAAATCATAGAAATTCAACCGTAACTCCAAATGAAAAGATTTATATATGGAAAATTATCAGAAAAATTTAAGGAATCTATCTGTACCATTTTCATGCATGTTTGAACAATGCTTGTCCTCTGTTTTGGACAAAACAAATAAATGGCATTGAAATAATCATATATGGAGTGGGAATTTGAATCATGTATTCAAACCAACTTCATTTAAATCATAACTAGATGCATTGGCTCAAATCACAGCATATTGCCATGTCATTATCATGCATCATACTGTCGCATATGCATTGATTGTGTTCTTCTCTATTGCTAGTGTTTGTCCCCCTTTAGTAGACGACGTTCCGACGATGTGGTCGATGACACCGATGAAGAACTATACTATCTTCAGAGGTGCCAGGAAAGCAAAACACCCTTGTTCATTCCGATACAATCCCACTCTCTCGCTCCTGCTCTCTTTTACTGCATTAGGACAACAACAATTCATCTGTTACTTGTTGCGGTAGTTGAACACCTTATCCTCTGCATGACATGTCATTGCCACAGTAAATAGATGAAACCCACTAGCATGAGTAGGAGTTGTTTGAGCCCTGATGTGCCTACTCATTCATGCTTATTTGTCATGCCTGCTATTGCATAGAGTTGTGTCAGGTCTGTTTCATTGGGGATGAATTGGAGGTGTGTGAACATGTCCTACTGTGTGTGAGCTAAGTGTGTGAACACGATTTGGTAAAGGTAGCGGTGAGAGGCCATGTAGGAGTACATGGTGGGTTGTCTCATTGAAACCGTCCTCAGGAACTGAGTTCTGTGTCTGTGATCCATGAATAGCTACTACCACTCATTGGGATCCTTAATTGACCCTCTCGGCTTCTTAATCACCCTAGTACTCTGTCCAGGAGTTGCAACTAGTTTCTGGTGTTTGTAGGTTATGTGTTGGCGGCCGTGCGTAGCACTGACCCTAGGGGTGGGCTATGATGTGTTAGATACACCGGGGCACGGTGTACCGGGCGCCCGTTTGGTGTCTCGGGAACCCTGTTCACATCGTTCAGGGCTGTATGTGGAAACCTCGGCCGGACTCCCTGCGGATGGAACCTGGATAGGCGATAAACCTGGACTAGAGACTTGAGTGTTTAGGTAGGCCGTGGCCGACACCCTCGTTGGGCTTCCGCTTGAAGGTTGCCGAGTACATGTCATGTAAACGACGGTAAGTGGTGGGAGCGTGTGTGAAGAAGTACACCCCTGCAGGGTTTTCATTATCTATTTGAATAGCCGGATTCCTCGGATATGGAAACTTGGACCCCATGCATAGTTCATAGACAAGTGAAAGTGGATACTCTAAAATGCGCAAGATAAGCGTGAGTGCTATGGATGGCGTTCTCGTAGGGAGACAAGAGCGGATCCATAGTGGTGTATTGATATGGTGAATATGTGGACTCGTGTGCGCCACCTCAAAGAGTTGCTTGCAGGCAGTTAAACTCCACTACCCCTTTGTTGATACCGATGCATATGTAGTTAGTTCTGATGTAAGTCTTGCTGGGTACATTTGTACTCACGTTTGCCTATTTTATGTTTTTGTAGAGAGACTTCAGTCTCGCTAGTAGTTCCATGTGGACTTCGACGTTTAGCTTGATACCTCAGCTACGATCTGGTGCCCTCGGCAGGATCTGGTAGATAGTCAGGCTTCGTAGCCTCTTTCATTTATAGATGTCTGTACTCAGACATGTTAAGCTTCCGCATGTGCTTTGATTTGTATGCTATGATTGTTGGGTCATGAGACCCATGTTTGTATATCTCACTCCTCGGAGCCTAATGAGTAAATACTTGAGTCGTAGAGTTATGTTGTGATGCCATGTTGTATTTACACATATCGAGCATATTGTGTGTATGATTGAAATGCTTGGTATGTGTGGGATCCGACAACCTAGTTGTTTATCCTTGGTAGCCTCTCTTATGGGGAAATGTAGTCTTGTGCTTCCATGAGCCATAGTAGTCCGCTACAGCCCGGTTCACCGGAGTCCTGCTAGCCAGCACTACTGCTCAGGACACCTGACTGGTCGGCATGTGTTTCAATTCGTTCTTGTGTCTGTCCCTTCGGGGAAATGTCACACGGTGACATCTGGAGTCCTGCCTAGCCTGCTACAGCCCGGGTTACCGGAGTCCTGTTAGCCCAGTGCTACAGCCCGGATTCACATGCTGTTGACCGACATGCTCGATGTGATTCATGTATGCCTATCCCCATAGGTTGGTGCCGCTTTGGCTTCATGACTAGCCATGTCGTCCTGGGTTCTCTGTCACATGGATGCTAGTGACACTATCATATACGTGAGCCAAAAGGTGCAAACGGTCCCGGGCCATGGTAAGGCGACACCCGTGGGAATACCGTGCGTGAGGCCGCAAAGTGATATGAGGTGTTACCGGCTAGACCGATGTGACTTGGAATCGGGGTCCTGACAGCTTTGGTATCAGAGCCAGACTGCCTGTAGGATTACCAAGCCAAACTGGTCGAAGTCGAGTCTAGAAATGCTTAAGTTATGTAAGGGAATTGATTGTGGAAGGGAACGTAAGGCTCTTGTTACTCCTTTACCCTATGCCCTTCTGATCTGAGTCAACCTCTTCTTTTCTACGGGGATTAAGAATTAGGCCTTCTCATCTATCTATCAGGATGACGTGTTACTAATCCATAGACTTATAGAATTGCTAGTTTTAAGCCTCAGTTCCGTTCCTACTAGTTCCGTATGTTGACAGTCGATCTCGGAACCTTGATATTGTGTTGTTGAGTGGTTATGCCACCATTTTGCAGGATGTCAAAAATCTTTTTGAGCATTTACAGTCGTTATGCTGTCCGAGTCATCCCAGATTTCTATGTAGTCTGATGCATTTGCAAACCCCTTCCTCCTGTTCCTGATGTCCATTTGGGCCAGATTAATCACACTAATCGGTGAGTTGAGGTACTCTGTTGCCTCGACATATATGTTGGAGCTATTATTATGACCCTAGGTGTTTTAGGGAGTCACCTAGTAATCTATCAATGTTTTGTGTTCCGGTGTGATGATTCTGGCCACCATTCTCGAAAGCATCCCGTGATGCCAGTTAGTAGTAGGTATTCTATTCCTGGGTTCTTGAACCCGAGATTCACCCTACTTACCTCCTGTAGATAGTGTTTGCTCATTCCCTAAGGATATTAGTAACCTTGCGACAGTCCTCGAGGTCCGTGGTATTTCTTTCTTCCAAAAACCATGAACCATTAAGGCAGAAGTTCTTTGAACCAAAATATCACAATCAAAGTACTCTTGAGCAGTTCTCCATTCATAATTGTGATTCTGCCAGTTCTACCTTCCTGCATGGGTTATCTGGAAGAAACCTGTTGAACTTGGTTCGACATATTAATCTATGCATACACAACTCAGAAAGATATACGTCCCCTTGAGTTGTCCCTCTTCATTTGTATTCCGACCATCGCCTATCAATTGATAGTCAGGAGTAATTGTGCATCCATGTTATCGATGCTTATTATTCTTGTGGTCCGTTAAGCCATTCTATTTCAGAATAACTAGGAGAAACAAACTCCAGCACCTCATCCATATCCAGGATTGGGTTAAAGTAGTTGTGTTCTGTAGATCAAATGCCCATCCAGCTTTTGCTCTGTTCTACCCTGGAGTATTACCCCCTTTATGGCAGGATTGTCATGAGAATTGCACCATCTCTCATGAGTTCTTGACGCAGTGATACTTCTTGCCATCATTTTTCATTCCTTAGTCCCGTGTTGTCACAACCGGAATGCCGGCAAGTGAACCATGATGTGTGAAATCAATACTCCTAGGAACCGTGTTGCTCGGTAGTTAATGGACAGTAATATCATTCTTAGCGTGTTGGTTATCGAAACACTATTCTAGGATTGATCGTGCTACCTTGTCCTTATTCCGGTGCACTCTTCGATCAATGAGTTAGGATTATTCAATCCCTTGCTTATTTGTCCATATCGTCTTGCTCTGAAAAGCAAGATTGTTCTCGAGCTTAGTAACATATCGGTGGTTTGTGATTTTCCAAATATCTTCTCGGAAGCATTACCAGGTTGTCCCCTGACTGTTATGTTGAGTTCGTGATCAAGTTGGTTTTCCAATAAATCACTCCTTCTCCAAGAATCTGTGTTGGATATCCCTGAGCTAGTTGGTTGAGCTAGACAACAACTTGGAGAGTTGGAAGATAAAAGCTTGTCTGACTTAGTCCATGCTAAGGGATATCTTTTTGTGTGTGTGCGTTGAAGAAAGATAATATCTCCATCGATTGGTCCTCGTGATCAGTTGTTGGATCTATTGCCTTGTCAAAACTTTGACTTGAGTATGGGCTATCGTCAAATCAAGCCAGAACCAACGATGTTCGTAATGTTGTCTTACTCGTGGTTGATCCCTTGAGCATACACCATTACATATTTTGGTCTGACCAATGCTATCGCCGTGTTCACATAATGGTGGAAGTCCAGTGAAATGGAAATTCCGATGAGTCGCTGTTGAGACCATCAGCAGCATTTTGTCTCCTCCATGATTTGTGTTGAACATCCAGCTAGTGTTGGAAACTTGTGTAAGCATTTTCTTCATGCCCCGTTCATGAAGTATATGTTTGGATGAAAGAAGTGACATCCTTTGATTCACGTGCATTTGATGTAAGCTGCCGCCGTGAATCCGAGAAAGTTTGTTTTGCTTCCTCTGGAATCATCCCAAGTCAGTCATGCATGTGCGAAGTATTCTATGGTCTGATAGACTGATCATCTTCATTCCATATGTATCCCCTATCACACCAAGCCACTGATTGATTGGTTCAAGGAAAGGAAGTTCCTTCTTAAGAGCATGCCTTATACAAGGACCACAATATCCTCGATGATGGTTCCTAATGGGAACTCGGTAGTGTTTTTTTATAAGACTACCGTGTGGTCATGCTTGTCTAGGACATTGTGTTCACAGGTGTGTAGGAGAACCAGCTCATGTTTTGGAGCTTGCTATCGTAGTTCATCTCCCGAGAGTCTCACAACGTTATCTCGTCGACTTGTGTTGCAAATCTTCTTTTCAGACATGTGAGTCTGAAGTATCCTGTTTCTAACCAGATCTGAATCCCAGGCAGATATGATGGTTGGAACATTCCCAACAGGTGCATTTTGTTCCCAGCTTGCACCGCCATTGTGCCAATCCTACCATGGTTGGCCTCTCGGTAATTACTACTCAGGATTATCTTCAAAGTGGACCAACCATGGGTCCCATCCATTTCCGATGATAAGCAAATCATCCTTTGCGTTGTCTTCAACAAGGTAGTCCACATCATCCATTCTAGTCCAAGTATGACACTTCTTCGAACTCTTCCAGACAATCGTTTGCGAATTGCCTTAAGTTGGTATGAAGAGTTCCAATGATCTATGGACAAAAGTAATTATTTTTGCCACTTAAGGGAACAGTTCAACGAGTCACTTTTTCCAAGGTGCCCCGTTACGGAATCATGGCAATTATTTCCTCGCCACCTTGACACCATCCACCATCTTCCTAAGCGTGGAATTGTTGCCCACCAAATCAAACCCCATCGTTTGTTCTTCCATCCCTCTCGATGTGTTTTGTGTCTCAACTCAAGATGTTTCAACATCTCATTCCGCGAGTGGATCTTGTATAGTTCAATCTTCGAGAAGATCAATCCTAGTATAGTTTCTTTCTTTCGTCATCGCGTGGATGAAGATCTCAACAGCGAGGATGTCAAGATCGACATGATGCAATGAATCAACATCTTCGAGAATGGCAATCGGATCGTGAAGATTCTTTATTGGTGTTCCCTCTGTCTTCTTACCTCACGTGTTGAATCTCGGGACGAGATTCTTGTTTAGTGGGGGTGAGTTGTCACAGCCCTAGAATTTGCTTGTAGCTAATTACCTGAGTGAGCATCATGCATCATGTCAAAATTCTGAAAGTTGAATTGAGGTTAGTTGAAACCCTCATAAATCACTTCAAAAATAATCAACATTAAAATCTTTTCAAAGAAGTCCAAGAAAATGTTCCTCTTAGTCTCTGAAAATATTGGCAAGAGGTAAAACTTAATACAATATTTTTGGAATCTCAGAGATATATATTTTGGGCCTTTGAATTAAATCAATAACTATTTGCATTGGATATATATTTATTAATTAATTAATATATGTCAAATAATTCCGATCTTTGGTGAAGGGCTTTGGAATAATCCAACTAGTCCCTACAAGAATTATCAGAATCAACAAAAATGATTTAGTGTCTAAAACTAAATCAAAACAATTTACAGAAAATGCAAAACAGAAGAAAAAGATAGAGAGAGAATTACCTGGCCATACCTGTGTAGCCACTTGGCCCAGCCGAAGCAGCCCAGCCCACCAGGCCCTCTTGCCAGTCATCTCCCTCCTCTCGCCAGAACGACAAGAGGCGTGTGCCCGCAGCGCCCGAGCATGCGCTCGGCCACCTCCTGCCTCTCTACTAGCTCCCCGACGCCCTACGCACGCCACGCAACCCATGGAATCCTCTCGGCCTCCCCCTCGTGCTCCTCCCCCCTCCTCTGCTCTCTCCCTTCCACGCACCTGAGCGTGCTCATCATCGCCGTCGCCGCCAACGCGCCCACCGGCTATACCTCGCCTTGCCGACGCGCCAAGAGGCTCTGCCTCGACCCCCTCTTTCTTTCACCCCGAGCCACGCCACCGCGGGAGCACCACATCGCCGCCACGAGTCGTCTCCCCCGAGCACGGCCGCCGGACTCCATCGACGGATTCGCCGTCGCCAAGTCGTCCTCGAGCAAGCTGAGCCCCTCTTCGTGATCACTGTGAGCTCCGCCACCATTTCCCTCTCTTCCCCGCTCCGTTTGATCGCTGTAGCCGTTGCCCCCTTGATGACCGAAGCACTCCGCCACACGAGCTCGTCGCCGACGAGGCTCCGGTGGCCAATCGGTCCCGTTCTTATGCCCGTTAGCTTTGTGAGAGCCAGTAGATACCTTAGGTGCTACCCGTTGACCCTCCCGTGCACGATGTCGTCATTTCCATCGGCGCCCGAACTCTGGCCACCGCTGCGATCTCTGTTCCGGCAATCTCCGGCCACCCCTGCTCCAGCCGCCGCAACCCCTGGATGCGCGCGAGGATGGGCATCCGTATGGTGCCTCCAGCGTGTCGAGCTGACCCCTATAACGCCGTCCCAGGAAACTTCGGCGATCCTCCGCCGTCGGGTTTGGTCGCCGGCGTCCAACTCCGGTGGCTGGTGACGTGGCACCATCATTAGCACCTAACTAACCCCCTAGAGTCACTGACATATGGGCCCAGGCCTTAACTGAACCAGATTAGGTTTAGTGTAATTTTAATTAACCCTGTTAGTTAACTGTGTCACTGACGTGTGGACCCCACACGTCAGGTTTGACCTGGACTGAACCGCTGACCTGCTGACATCACTGTAAGGTCACGCTGACGCATTTACTCCTTTCTGGAATTTAAATAAATCTTAAATGATTTATTATTTTCAGAAATTACTCCCAAACTTCTAAAAATAATAGAAATTCAACCGTAACTCCAAATGAAAAGATTTATATATGAAAAATTATCAGAAAAATTCAAGGAATCCATTTGTACCATTTTCATGCATGTTTGAACAATGTTTGTCCTCTGTTTTGGACAAAACAAATAAAGGGCATTTAAATAATCATATATGGAGTTGGAATTTGAATCATGTATTCAAACCAACTTCATTTAAATCATAACTAGATGCATTAGCTCAAATCACAGCATATTCCCATGTCATGATCATGCATCATATTGTGGCATATGCATTGATTCTGTTCTTCTCTACTGCAGGTGTTTGTCCCCCTTCAGTAGACGACGTTCCGATGAGGTGGTCGATGACACCGATGAAGAACTATACTATCTTCAGAAGCGCCAGGCAAGCAAAACCCCCTTGGTCATTCCGATACAATCCCACTCTCTCGCTCATGCTCTCTTTTACTGCACTAGGACAACAACAATTCATATGTTATTTGTTGCGGTAGTTGAACCCCTTATCCTCTGCATGACATGTCATTGCCATAGTAAATAGATGAAACCCACTAGCATGAGTAGGAGTTGTTTGAGCCCTGATGTGCCTACTCATTCATGCTTGTTTGTCATGCCTGATATTGCATAGAGTTGTGTCAGGTCTGTTTCATCGGGGATGAATCGGAGGTGTGTGAACATGTCCTACTGTATGTGAGCTAAGTGTGTGAACACGATTTGGTAAAGGTAGCGGTGAGAGGCCATGTAGGAGTACATGGTGGGTTGTCTCATTGAAACCGTCCTCAGGAACTGAGTTTTGTGTCTGTGATCCATGAACAACTACTACCACTCATTGGGATCCTTAATTGATGTCGGATTTCGGGTTCCTGCAGACCCTTGAGGTTCGAACACTGGGGTGCGCGTGGAGATTTCGCGTCCTACCTACTTGCACCCCTCCGCCTTGCTAAGATCTAAGCTATGGAAAGAACAACACGAATGACATAGCGTTTATACTGGTTCGGGCCACCGTTGTGGTGTAATACCCTACTCTAGTGTGTGGTGTGGTGGATTGCCTCTTGGGCTGATGATGATGAACAATACAAGGAAGAATAGCCTCGCGAGGGTCTGTTCTTGGCTGGGGCGATGAACTGCTAGGAGCAGTTTAATCACCCTTCTCTCTCTCTCTCTCCGATTGTTGATGCCCCTCTCCCCTGGGGGCGGCTGGTCCTATTTATAGAGGCCCTGGTCCTCTTCCCAAATATTGAGCGGGAAGGGAGCCAACAATGGCGGGTTAATTTGACGGGGGACAGCTAGTACTAGCTATCCTGACAAAAGTAGTCTTCGCCTGCACAAAGCTCTGGTGGTGACACCGTCTTGGGCTCCACAATGACCTCCGTCTTGCAGTCCTCCTGGTCTTGGTCTTGTTGCACCGAAATGGCAACCTTTGCCTGATGCCTCGGTACTCCGCGGCTGCGCTTGCTCCCTTTGCACCAAAGAGGAAAGGAGGACGCTGCGTGGGCTGGCACCTGCCTGGCGCCTTTGGTCGTCACGGCTTGCGTCACGGGCACCTCGTGAGGTACCCCGCCTTGATCTCTCCGCCTCCTCGCGAGCCAGCCTGATGAGGTCGTGCCTGAGGAAGCTCCGCGTCATCCGCCCCGCGAGGCTTGGCCCCTCGCGAGGGTCTTGGGTCTGTGTTGGTGAAGATGGGCCGTGCTGGGCCCCCCTTTGAGCCATGCCGCAGGCCGGAGGCAGGCAAGTCTGGGGACCCCCGTTCCCAGAACGCCGACAGTAGCCCCCGGGCCCGAGGCGCGCCTGGACTTGGCCGTGCAGGGAGGCGGATGGGCAAGAGCGAAGCGCCGCGGGCCCTAACAGCCTGCGGCCTTGGGCGCTGCGTGGCGGTTGATTGGACGTGGGCGTCTCCACTTCCCCATGGCGCCTCGGCAACTGCACGGATTGCACAAGTCCCTGCATGCAAAGCGGGTCATGATTACCTGCGATCGTGGAGGCTGACGGTTGGCCTTCGCCGGCCATAAGTACGGAACGACGCGCGCCCTTCCAGTTCATCCCCCCTTGCTTCTCCTTCTTCTTCATGGCCCCGTCGAGGAGGTTCTCGGCCGCAGAGAAGGGGAAGGCTCACCAGGTTGAGCCTGCCTCTCCCCCGCCCAAGCGCGGCCGAGGGCGCCCTCGCAAACATCCTGTGGCCACCACGGTAGCTCCCCGCGGCCGTGGGGACGATTTCCAGCGCGGCAACGGGCGGATTGCTGCAGCTGGGGGGCGCGCTCCGGTCGCGCGTCCCCCTAGGCCGCGCTTTCGCGCTGCAGAGGTGCTGCCGGAGTTTGTCGTGTGGTCGGCGGAGCCGACTAGCACCCGGCATCCGCTTCCTCGCTTCCTCCTCGGCGAGCTCCCGGGCGGCGCTCCGGGCGGCCTCTGGCTTCAGGCCGAAGGCTGCTGCAGCTGGGCCTCATGGGCTTTGTTGGAGGTCTCCGCAGCCGGGAGCCTGGCCTTGGCCCGCGGTTGGCAGACGTTTGCCCGCGTGCGTGGCCTGAGCCGTCGTTGCACCCTACACTTCAAGTTTGACGGCGATGCCACCCTCTACGTGAGGGTGTTTGGGGAAGATGGTCGCCGCGTAGGGTGCTGCCTCGAGCACGACGACCGTGGCTGGGAGCCCAGCTCCGACGACGATGGAGAAGACAGCGCTCGCGTGACTAGCGGCGCTCGGGGTTCCCCAAGATTCTTCGGTTCTTCTTCAGGCGGCGACTCTTCCAGCGGTGGCCGCGGTCTGCCTCCACGCCGTCACATCTGCTTGGGAGGTGGTAGCGTGTCCGCCCGCCGTCGTGCCCCAGTGAAGCGCGAGAGGGAGTCTGCCTGAGCCCCGGAGGCAGCTCGAGTCTTCCCTGCAGGCCGGTGTGAGGCGAGCTGCGCCTGATCTGTTCTTTCTTTTCCTTTTTTCCTGCGTAAAAAAGACAGTAGTGTGGAGCCCCGCGGGGGCGTGTTTGGGTTGTTGCTGTTAATCATCATTTTGCTTCCGTTATCATGCCTTCCGGCTACATGCCTGCGTGTGGATAGTTCCCGGCCCCAGCCGTGGGGGGGGGGGGGGTGACCGACCCAGGCCCTATGTTCATGTCGCGATGCCCGTGGGGCACGGACTGGAGGGGTGCTCCTGTAATGGACCCAGGTCGCGAACCCCTTGAACGACTAGGACAGGAACACTTGCGAGGGTGCTCGGCAGTCCCCCCCCCCTCGCGAGGCCTTGCATAAGAGAAATCGAGGCAGGAGAGTGAAAAGTGGAAGAACCACAAGCCAAAGACGGCAACAACTTCAATAAAACTTCGAATGAGAAGGAACAAGCCAACTGTGGAAAGCAAATGAAAAGCCACGTCCGACACCTAATCTAGTCTTCGATGACTTCTCACCAGCGCGGAGCTAAGTGCTGCCACTGGGCATGGGAGGGAGCCCCAGAGCCTGAGGCCGGCGCTCCCGAGACTCCGGGGCGTGTACAGCCCCAACTCATTATTACGTGAGAGTGTCACGGGCGCCGAGATTCACAGGCGTTGGCCTTCTTCACAGGCTCCGGGCCTTTCCCAAATTGCGACAGCTTCACAGGCATTCGCCTTCTTCACAGGATCTGGCCTTTTCCAAAACGCGACAGCTTCACAGGCATTCGCCTTCTTCATAGGCTCTGGGCCTTTTCCAAAACGTGACAGCTTCACAGGCATTCACCTTCTTCACAGGCTCTGGGCCTTTTCCAAAACGCGACAGCTTCACAGGCATTCGCCTTCTTCACAGGCTCTGGGCCTTTTCCAAAACGCGACAGCTTCACAGGAATTCGCCTTCTTCACAGGCTCTGGGCCTTTTCCAAAACGCGACAGCTTCACAGGCATTCGCCTTCTTCACAGGCTCTAGGCCTTTTTAGGGGTAGAACCTCCGGAGGTGCTGGATGTTCCATGCGTTCTGGACTGGCGCGCCCTCCTGAGTCTCCAAGCGCGCGGAGCCGGGCCTAGAAACATGAACAACTTTGAACGGGCCCTCCCACATGGGAGAGAGCTTGTGCAGCCCCTCCCTGGAGAGAACCCGCCTGAGCACGAGGTCTCCTACCTCGAGAGTCCTGGGGCGGATGTTGCGGCAGTGATATTGCCGCAGTGCCTGTTGGTACCTCGCCGATCGCAGCGCGGCTTCTCGGCGACGTTCCTCCCCTAGCACAAGGTCCATCCCCCGCATGGCATCCTGCTGCGCCTCGTCGAATGCGAGGACCCGCGCGGAGCGACGTCTGATCTCGTGAGGGAGGACCGCTTCGGCTCCGTAGACCAGGAAGAATGGGGTCTCTCCAGTCAGCTTGGTCGCGGTTGTGCGGATGGACCACAACACGGACTGAAGCTCATCGTACCAACCTCTGCCGCAGACCTCCAGCTTCTTCTTGAACGTCCTGGTCTTGAGGCCCCTCAAGACCTCTGCGTTGGCACGCTCGGCCTGGCCGTTGCTTCGGGGGTGCGCCACCGAAGCGTAGCATATCTGCGCTCCAAGGTTAGCACAGTATGTTTTGAAGAGGTTAGTGGTGAACTACGAACCATTGTCCGTGATGATGCGGTTCGGCACCCCGAACCGGCTCACGATGCCCTTGATGAACTTGAACTTGGAACCCGCGAGAATGGTGCAGACAGCCTCTACTTCAGCCCACTTGGTGAACTTGTCCACGGCGACGTAGAGGTAGCGGTAGCCCCCAGGCGCCCGAGGAAACGGGCCTAAGATGTCCAGCCCCCAGACTGCGAACGACCACGAAAGGGGTATAGTCTGCAGGCCTCCTGCTGGCTGATTGGATCTGCTTGGCGTGGAACTGGCAGGCCTCACAAGCTTTCACTAGTTCGACGGCGTCATTGAGTGCGGTGGGCCAATAAAACCCACTGCGGAACGCCTTGCTGACGAGGGTCCGTGATGATGAATGATGTCCACAGTTTCCGCCGTGTACATCTTCCAGCAGTTCCTTCCCTTGCTCCCTGGAGATGCAGCATAGGGACACATCGTTTGGTCGCTTCCGGTAGAGCTCTCCATCCTTGATGCAGTATGCCGTGGCCTGCCGTGCCACTCGCTCCGCTTCCTCCTCCTTCTCCGGCAGGGTCCCTTGTGTTAAGTAACTCTGGAGCTCCATGATCCAGCATCTCTACTGAGGTTCCATCGTCAGGAGCAGGCGTGCTCCTGAGGCCGGGCCACAGGCCGGAGCTCCTGAGGCAGGTGGCTGGGGTAGCTCCTCTCGAGGCTGAGCCGTGTTTGACAATGATGGCAGGGCTGAGGGCTTGAAGAGCCACTCCTCGAAAACGCCAGGCTCGTGAGGTAACCGCCTGGACGCCCATTTGGCGATGTCGTCGGCCTCCTGATTGGTGCCACGGGGCACATGCTGCAACTCCAACCCCCAGAACTGCTTCTCCATCTGCGGACCTCCGCAAGGTAGCTTCCATGTGCTCATCTTTCGCTTGTACCACCTTGTTGGAGAAATTGACAGGAGCCTGCAAATTGCCCTTAATGGTGAGGCGTTTCACCCCCAGGGCTAGCTGCGGCCTTCAGCCTGCTATTAAACTTCATACTCCACTATGTTGTTGGAGACCTTTTCACCTCGCTGGAAACAGAGCTGCATGCGTAGTAGAAGCTTGTCCTGAGTGGGTGATATAAGCACCGCCCAGCCCCTGCGCCATGCCCTAGAGACGCCCCATCGAAATACATGACCAGCCTTCTGGCGTCGCTTCCGGGGAGAGGGACCGATCCTCGCCGGCTGAGGCCTGGGTGCTCCATCCATCTGCCACAAAATCCGCCAACGCTCCCTTGATGACTCTGGTCGTGCTGAATTCGAGCTGAAACGCTTGCAGTTCTATGTTCCACTCAGCGACCCTTCCAGCTGAGTTAGGGCTCCTGAGCACTCTCTCCAGGGGGTATGACGAGACGACCTTGATGGGGTGACCCTGAAAATAGTGCCGCAGCTTGCGCGAGGCCACCAGTAGCGCGAGGAGGAGTTTCTGAGGCATGGGGTACGCGTGCCCTCGCATCCCGCAACACCGTGCTGACGAAGTACACCTGGGTGCTCAACGAGGTTGGGTGCGTCAGTGCTGGCGGCTCCCTTCGGAGACCGGCGCCTCTTGAGGCGATGAGGCCTCCTGAGGCTGGCCATCTGGGAGAGGGGCCTCTTCCGCCTCCGGTGCACTCCTCTGCGGCGGCTGATCCTCCTCAGCCGCGGTGGCGTTTCCTGTGGGCTTCTTGTTCCTGTTTTGCCTTGTCCCGGGCTGCTGCTGCGGTTTTGATTCGACGCTCCTCTCTAACCGCCACCAGGGCTGCGCTGGCGGAGTAGGGAGTGGCGGCGAGGTAAAGCACCAGGGGCTCTTGAGGGCGCGGAGCCACCATGACCGGTGGGCTGGTCAGGTATCTCTTGAGATCCTGGAACGCCTTGTCGGCCTCTTCAGTCCACTCAAAGGGCCCCTTTTTCTTCATTAGCTGGAAGAAGGGCAGCGCTCGTTCCCCCAACTTGGAGATGAAGCGCCCTAGCGCGGTCACGCGCCCAGTGAGCTTCTGCATTTCTCTGAGGGTCTTTGGCGGGCTCATGTCTTCCACCGCCTTGACCTTTTCCGGGTTAGCCTCGATGCCTCGGTGGGACACGAGGAAACCCAAGAGCTTGCCCGAGGGGACTCCGAACACACACTTCTCTGGGTTGAGCCGTAGGTTCACTGCGTTGAGGCTCGCGAAGGTTTCCTCCAGGTCTTGTATCAGGGTCCTGGCCTCCCGAGACTTTACCAATGTCATCGACGTAAGCTTCAACATTCTTCCCGAGCTGCGGGCCCAAGGTGATGTGCATCAGCCGCTGAAAGGTCGCCCCTGCGTTACGCAGCCCGAATGGCATGCATGTGTAGCAGTACACCCCACACGGGGTTAGGAAGGCTGTCTTCTCGACGTCTTCTACCGCCATCTTGATCTGGTGATACCCAGAGAAGGCATCCAAGAAGCATAACAGGTCGCATTCCGCAGTGGAATCGACGATCTGGTCGATGCGGGGGAGCGGGAACGGATCTTGCGGGCATGCTTTGTTGAGGTTGGTGAAGTCGACACACATGCGCTCCTTCCCTCCCTTCTTTGGCACAACGACAGGGTTGGCCAACCAATCCGGGTATCGGACCTCGCGAATGACCCCAGCGGCTTCTAATTTGCGGGTCTCTTGGACGATGAAGGCCTGCTTTTCTGTGGACTGCCGCCTGGCCTTCTGCTTCACAGGGCGCACGTTGGGGCACACGTTGAGGTGATGCTCGATTACACTCCTAGGGATCCCTGCCAACTGGTCAGGCTCCCAAGCGAATACCTTCTTGTTTGCGCGCAGGAACCCGACCAGGGCCTCCTCCTGCTCGGGTTCGAGGTTGGCGCCTATGGTGAAAGTGGCGTTGGTGGACCCGTCCTCATCGACGGGTATCTGCTTGGTTTCTGCCTTGTCTTGGGTGAACAACTGTTTCTTCTTGGCGGGTGCAGCCCCCTTGGGCTCGGGGGTCTCCAAGTCGGCGGGCTGTGCCGACGCCGCCGTCTTGAAGGCGAGCTTGAGCACCCGCAGCGCGTCTCCGGTGTCCCCGTGCACGGTGAGGACACCGCTGCTCCCGGGCATCTTCATGAGGTTGTACGCCGGGTGCGTCGCGGCCATGAACTGGGCCAGCGCTGGGTAGCCGAGGATGGCGTTGTAGGGGAGGCCGATGGGGGCGATGTCGAAGTCGACCAGCTCCGTGCGGAAGTTGTTGTAGGTGCCGAAGGTTACTGGGAGCCGGATCTGTCCCAAGGAGCTGGATGATCCGCCCCCAACGCCTGAGAAGGGCCGGCTGGGTTGCAGCCGTTCCAGGGGTATGCAGAGGAGGTTCAAGGCCTCGACCGAGAGCACGCTGAGGCCCGCACCGCCATCGATGAGAGTTCTGGTGACGGTCACCTAGCAGATGGTGGGGGTGCACAGCATGGCGGACGCACCCGAGCAGGCCGAGTTGGAGGGGTGGTCCTCCGAGCTGAAGGTCAGGCCGGCCTTGGGCGCCGCCCGGTCCGGGAGAGCCCCCTGCCGTGTGGAAGCGGCGTGACCCGACGGTTGAACGCTTGACGTGGTGACTTTAGGCGGCCTGTGGAGCCACCCAGGAGGGCCGCGACGACCGGGGGTGTTGGTGTAGCGCGATGGGCGAGGAAGAGGCTGCGGGGCTCTTCCCAAGAGGCCACGGAGGTTGCCGGCAGGGGGAGCAGCCATGGGCGCGGAGCGCCGGGGGGGGCCAGGGGGGGCCAGTTGGCCATGACCCTATCGTCACCTCCAGCTTCGAGGGGGGCCTCCTCGCTCGCCGGCAAGAAGGCCAGCGGATCTGTCGCGCCGCCGTAGCGCGGCGGCGTCGTTGGCTGAACTTGTCCGGCCACCGTACCCGTTGCAGGGCTGGGGCCAGGGCTCGGAGCCCCCTGGCCCCCGTGCTGGCGCCGGCGGCCGGAGCGGGCGACGCGCTACTCATCGCGAGGCAGGCCGTGGCGGTGGCGAGAGAGAAAACTCCGGTGCACCCCTACCTGGCGCGCCAAATGTCGGATTTCGGGTTCCGGCAGACCCTTGAGGTTCGAACACTGGGGTGCGCGCGGAGATTTCGCCTCCTACCTACCTGCACCCCTCCGCCTCGCTAAGATCTAAGCTATGGAAAGAACACAGAAGACACAGGGTTTATACTGGTTCGGGCCACCGTTGTGGTGTAATACCCTACTCCAGTGTGTGGTGTGGTGGATTGCCTCTTGGGCTGATGGATGATGAACAATACAAGGAAGAACAGCCTCGCGAGGGTCTGTCTTGGCTGGGGCGATGAACTGCTGGGAGGAGTTCAGTCACCCTTCTCTCTCTCTCTCTCTGATTGTTGATCCCCTCTCCCTGGGGGCTGGTCCTATTTATAGAGGCCCTGGTCCTCTTCCCAAATATCGAGCGGGAAGGGAGCCAACAATGGCGGGCTAATTTGAAGGGGGACAGCTAGTACTAGCTAGCTATCCTGACAAAAGTAGTCTTCGCCTGCACAAAGCTCTGGTGGTGACGCCGTCTTGGGCTCCACAATGACCTCCGTCTTGCAGTCCTCCTGGTCTTGGTCTTGTTGCACCGAAATGGCAACCTTTGCCTGATGCCTCGGTACTCCGCGGCTGCGCTTGCTCCCTTTGCACCAAAGAGGAAAGGAGGACGCTGCGCGGGCTGGCACCCGCCTGGCGCCTTTGGTCGTCATGGCTTGCGTCACGGGCACCTCGTGAGGTACCCCGCCTTGATCTCTCCGCCTCCTCGCGAGCCAGCCTGATGAGGCCGTGCCTGAGGAAGCTCCGCGTCGTCCGCCCCGCGAGGCTTGGCCCCTCGCGAGGGTCTTGGGTCTGTGTTGGTGAAGATGGGCCGTGCTGGGCCCCCCTTTGAGCCACGCCGCAGGCCGCAGGCAGGCAAGTCTGGGGACCCCGTTCCCAGAACGCCGACAATTGACCCTCTCGGCTTCTTAATCACCCTAGTACTCTGTCCAGGAGTTGCAACTAGTTTCTGGTGTATGTAGGTTATGTGTTGGCGGCCGTGCGTAGCGCTGACCCTAGGGGTGGGCTATGTTGCGGTAGATACACCATGGCACGATGTACCGGGCGCCCGTTTGGTGTCTCGGGAACCTGTCACATCGTTCGGGGCCGTATGTGGAAACCTCGGCGGACTCCCTGCGGATGGAACCTGGATAGGCGATAAACCTGGACTAGAGACTTAGTGTTTAGGTAGGCCATGGCCGACACCCTCGTTGGGCTTCCGCTTGAAGGTTGCCGAGTACATGTCGTGTAAACAACTATAAGTGGTGGGAGCGTGTGTGAAGAAGTACACCCCTGCAGGTTTGATTATCTATTCGAATAGCCAGATTCCTCGGATATGGAAACTTGGACCCCTTGCATAGTTCATAGACAAGTGAAAGTGGATACTCTAAAATGCGCAAGATAAGCGTGAGTGCTATGGATGGCGTTCTCGTAGGGAGACGGGAGCGGATCCATAGTGGTGTATTGATATGGTGAATATGTGGACTCGTGTGCGCCACCTCAAAGATTTCTTGCAGGTAGTTAGTTAGCCACTGAGTCAAAGCTGGCTTGATGCAGTTAAACTCCACTACCCCTTTGTTGATACCGATGCATATGTAGTTAGTTCTAATGTAAGTCTTGCTGGTACATTTGTACTCACGTTTGCCTATTTATGTTTTTGCAGAGAGGACTTTCAGTCTCGCTAGTAGTTCTATGTGGACTTCGATTTAGCTTGATACCTCAGCTACATTGTGCCCTCGGCAGGATCTGGTATAGTCAGGCTTCTTCCTTCTTGTAGGATGTCTGATACTCAGACATGTTAAGCTTCCGCATGTGCTTTGATTTGTATGCTATGATTGTTGGGTCATGAGACCCATGTTTGTATATCTCGCTCCTCGGAGCCTAATGAATAAACACTTGAGTCGTAGAGTTATGTTGTGATGCCATGTTGTATTTACACATATCGAGCATATTGTGTGTATGATTGAAATGCTTGGTATGTGTGGGATCCGACAACCTAGTTGTTTATCCTTGGTAGCCTCTCTTATGGGGAAATGTAGTCTTGTGCTTCCATGAGCCATAGTAGTCCGCTACAGCCCAGTTCACCGGAGTCCTGCTAGCCCAGCACTACTGCTCAGGACACTTGACTGGCCGGCATGTGTTTCACTTTGTTCCTGTGTCTGTCCCTTCTTCGAAGTAGAACCGGAGGAAGAACCCAAATCACGGGCGCTTCTTCGAAGTAGAACCGGAGGAAGAACCCAAATCACGGGTGAGCTTACGAGACTCCTCGTAAGTGAGTTGAGCTGTCTCTACATTAATGGCCTTGTTCACGAGAGCCTGGAATGTATTGCAATGATGCATGTGGAGATCACGACGGAACTTGGGGTTGAGACCCTTCCAGAACCTAGCCTGCTTCTTCGCGTCCTTAGACACTTCTTCTGTAGCATAGCGGGCGAGGTTCTCAAACTCTCTACTATAAGCATCAACAGCCATCTTACTCTAGGTGAAACTACAAAACTCTTCTCTCTTGCGGTCAATGAGAGCCAGAGGGATGTGATGTTCGCGAAAAGCCTCAGTGAAATCTCTCCAGGTAGGTATCTGGCTAGCTGGAAGCATAGCCTCATAGTTTTGCCACCAAAGACTAGCGGGACCTTCCAGGTGATATGTAGCATAGGTGACCTTGTCACCTTCAGCTACGTTCGCAGAACGCAGCTTGTGTGTGATACTACGGAGCCAGTCATCTGCATCGAGTGGCTCAATGGAATGATGGAAGGTAGGTGGTTTTCGTACCAATGAAATCATAGATGGTCACTTACTCTTTGCACTGAGGTGCGGTGTTCTCCTCTATACGTGCTAACAAGCGGTTGGTCTCATGCTTGTTCATCTCAACCTCTAGCATGAACTTTGCCAACGAAGGCTGGTCGGGAGGATCCTCATCCCTACCATCTCCGTGGTTCCGGCTACGAGCAACAAAACTTCGGTTAATTGACGACATCCTGAGAACCAACCAAGGAAACAAGGATGGATTCAACATCACCATAAGGATGTAGAATATAGAACAAGGAAAAATACTATCTCTTGAACTCCTAGGACAATTTCGGCAGCATAACGACAGTAAAAAGCTCAAAACGAGACATCCTGCAAACGATGGGGTAGTACCATACTCAACATCATCACTCAAGGTTCTGATATATTACTAAACAAACTACACCGGAAGTACTTGAAACTGGAATATGACTCTAATCAACAATCCTAAGAGACTACGGAGTAGTAACACGTGATCCTGATAGACGGAAGAGAAAGCCTAGTTCCTTAACCCCATAGGAAAGATAGGATGACTCAGATCAGAAGGCATGAGGTATAAGGAGTAAAAAGAGCCTTACGTTCCCTTCCACAATCAATTCCCCTATATAACTAAAGAATTTCTAGACTCAACTTCGACCAGGTTGGCTTGGAAATCCTACAGGAAGTCAGGCTCTGATACCAAAGCTATCGGGACCCCGATTCTAAGTCACACCGATCTAGCATGTAACACGTCATATCACTTTGCGGCCTCATGCACGGTATTCCCACGGGTGTCGCCTTACTAGGCCTGGGACCGTTTGCGCCTTTTGGCTCACGTATATGATAGTGTCGCTAGCATCCATATGATAGAGAACCCAGGCCAACATGACTAGTCGTGAACCCAAAGTGGCACTAACTTACAGGGACAGGCATACATGAAACAACATCGAGCATGTCGGTCAGCAGCGTGTGATTCCGGGCTGTAGCAACTGGGCTAACAGGACTCCGGGAACCCGGGCTGTAGCAGGCTAGGAAGGACTCTGATGTCACCGCATGACATTTCCCCGAAGGGACAGACACAGGAACGAAGTGAATCACATGTCGGCCAGTCTAAGTGTTCCGGAGCAGTTGTGCTTGGCTAGCAGGACTCCGGTAAACCGGGCTATAGCGGACTACCGTGGCTCGGTGGAAGCACTAGACTACATTTCCCCATAAGAGAGGCTACCAAGGATAGACAACTAGGTTGTCGGATCCCACACATAGCAATACACGTTACACAACGCATAACATGCAAGTATGTGCTGTACAACATGGCATCACTACATAACGCGAAGTCATATAGATAAAGGCCTAGAAGAGCCACATAGCATTAAATACAAACATGGGTCACATGACCCATCATTCAGAGCATACAAGCAACGGAAGCATTACATTTCTGAGTACAGACAACTACAAAAGAAAAAGGCCGAGAAGCCTGACTATCCACAAGTCCCTCCCAAGGGTACAAGATCGTAGCTGAGGTAACAAGCTACTCGTCGAAGTCCAAGCTGTACTACTAGTGAGACAAATGTCTCACCTGCAAAACACAAATAAAGAAAACGTGAGTACAAAGGTACTCAGAATGAATTACATCAGATCCTATCACACATGCATTAGTATCAAGAAGTCAATGTGGGGTTTAGTTGTAGCAAGCCAGCTTTGACTCAGTGGCTATCCTGTTCTATGACTACGAGAAACTTCTTTGAGGTGAGGCAGCGCACACGAGTACACTAATCACCACATCAATACACTACTATGGATTCATCCCCGTCTCTCTACGAGAAGGCCATCCATAGCACTCACACTTGTCTTGAGCATTTTAGAGTATCCAAATTAAGTTGTCTATGTACCACGTAAGCATCCAAGAAGTCCATAACCGAGGACACGGCTATTCGAATAGATCTTGATAACCCTGCAGGGGTGTACTTCTTCCCACACGCTCTCAGCACTTATCACCATGTACATGTCATGTACCTCGGCAACCTTCAAGCAGAAGCCTGGCGAGGGTGTCGGCCACGACCTAACTAACCACACAAGTCTCTCATCCAGGTTTATCGCCTATTCGGGTTCCATTCGCAAGGAGATCCGGCCGGGGTGTCGCTCACGGCCCCAAACGATGTGAGCAGGGTTCCCAAGCCCACCATCCGGGTGCGACTTGGTACACCGTGCCACTGTGCCTAGTCTGTCCCAAGCCCACCTAGCCGGGTGCCACTTGGTAGACTACTAACACTACCTACAAACACCAGAAACTATTTGCAACTCCTGGACAGGGATCAAATTGGTTATTAAGTCGAGAGGGGCACTTAAGCATTCCAATGTGTGGTAGTAGCTAGTCATTGGACAACATACACGGAACTCAGTGCTTAAGGTCGGTTCCAATGAGACAACCCACCATGTACTCCTAATTGGCCTCTCACCGCTACCTTTACCAAATCGTGTTCACACACATAACTCTCAACATCAGAACATGGCACCGTACTCCAATTCATTCCTAATGAATCAGACCTGACATACTCTAAGCAATAGCAGGTAATGCATGGTAGGAACACAACATGGCTCAATCAATTTCTACACATGCTAGTGGGTTTTAACTATTTACTGTGGCAATGACAGGTCATGCTAAGGAATGGGTTCAACTACCGCGGCATAAAGTAGCAGTTGAATCGTTGTTTTCCTAATGCAATAAATGAGAGCAGGAGCGAGAGAGTATGATTGTATCGGAATGAACAAGGGGGTTTGCTTGCTTGGTAGAGCAACAGACGGGGCACTACTCCACTGACAGGTACTTTGGATCGGTGTCCCGAGCAGGACCTATCGAGAAGGAACGGTGTCGACAAATCAAAACACAATCATATGCAACAATATGATGCATGAACATGGCATGTAGATGTGATGTTGTTTGAGCTAATGCAGCTAGCATTCATTTGGATGAAGTCCATTTGAACCAAGAATTCAAATGCAACTCCAAGTTAAGTCTTTATGAATGCCATTAATATGTTTTCACCTATACAACAAGTATAAGTTGGTTTGTCATGCATGAAAATGGTACAGATGGATAGATTGAATTTTTTGATCATTTTTCATATATAAGTTATTTCAATCTGAGCTACGGTTGAATTTCTATGAATTTTTGAAGTTTATATCATTTTCTGGAATTTCCTGATTTATTTTTAAACCAGAAAATGATATATTGCGTCAGCATGACAGTGGCATGACGTCAGCGAGTCAAACGTGGCTGACCAGGTCAAACCTGGCTTGTGGGGTCCACACGTCAGTGTCACAGTTAGTTAACAGGGTTAGTTAGCTATTAAACTAGTCCTAAACTAAAATTAGCAGGGCTGGGCCCCACATGTCATTGACCCACAAGGGTCAAAGCTGGGTCAGCTAGGGGGGGTTGCACCCGGTCAATCTCGCCGGCGTTTAGCCGCCGCCGTGGCAGAACGCGGTGGAGGGCTCAGGATCGTCGCTCCGGCGACCATTTGGGCGGCGGAGACCACCCATGAGAAGCCAAGGCTCATGCGCCTCCAGTGGGACACGCCGGAGGCCGTGGGATGGTCAGAGCTCGCCGGAGTGGAGCTCGGAGCAGCGGCCGGAGCACGGCTTCGGGCGGGGTGTGGCTGCAGGGCACTACATGGGCTGTGGAGGGGGGTTTTGGTCCCTTGGGAGGCTCCTGAGCGCGATAGCATGCGCGGGCGCGAGCTGCGGTGGCTCTGGCCACGACGGTGAGGATCCATGGCAGCGCGACCACTCGGGTGCAGTGGTTAGCACGGCTACAGCGCGCGAGTGACAAAATGGAGAGGGGGAAACGACGGCGGGGCTCACAGCGGATCCGACAGAGTCTTCAGCGAGCTCCGGGGGGTCCAACACAGGCGGAACGGCGACGACGATCTACGGCGGCCGGAGGTGAAGACGATGGTGATGGTGGCTCTCCAGGGCTTCCCGCATCGCGTGGCTTGACGGAGAGGTAGCAGACTGCAGCGCAGAGCTTGCAGACACGGAGAGAGGGCGAGGGGGAGGCGGTGGCTATAGCAACGGCGAGCGGCGGCGACGGCAGCGCTCGGGCGGGTGAGAGAGAGAGAGCGGCAGAGGAGGGGAGGCCACGGGAGAGAGTGAGAGAGGTGCCGGGCTGCGCGTGGCGTCGTCCAGGCCATCCATGGCGACGGGGGAGTGAGGCAGGCAGGCTGGAGGTGGCCGGACGCGTGCGTGCGCGCCGCGGGTACACGCCCCTGTCCTCCTTGCGGGAGGTGGAGGACGACTGGCGCTGGCCAGTCGGCTAGGCCGGCCTCTTGGGCCACTGGGCTGCCAGGCTGCACAGGGAGATAAGTGCAGGTAAGGTTTTTCCATTTTTGTTTTCTTTTCTATTTTCTGGCATTTGTTTCTGATCTAGTAAAATACTAAACCAATTTATTTCCTTATGCCAATTTTTGTAGGAGCTAATGGTATTATTCCAGAGTTCCTCCATAACTAGCATAATTTTTGGAGATATATTATATATAACATATATATATCCAATGCAAATAATTATTGCATTAGCTCCAAATGGCCAAAATAAATATTTGTGAGCTCCTGAAAATATTTGTTTGAATTTTACCTCTGACCAATATTTTTAGAGAGCAACATGAACATTTTCTTGGAGCTTTTTGGAGCAATTTTTATCTGGGTCATTTCCAGAAATGATTTTGAGGGTTTCACAAATCCCCATTTCAAATTTAAATGAAATTTAAACATGATGCTCACAAGAAGGGTAGCCTAGGTCATACCAGAACTAGGGATGTGACAATAAGAAAATAAACCACAACGTTAAGGCACTGTAATGAACTCATTCTTTATTTATATTGGTGTTGAACCTACTGTATTCCAACTTCTCTATGGTTCATACCCCCCGATACTAGCCATAGATGCACCAAAATAAGCAAACAACACACGAAAAACAGAATCTGTCAAAAACAGAACTGTCTGTAGCAACCTGGAGGTTTCGAATACTTCTGTAACTTCAATTTTTTTGAAAACTTAGGACGACCAGGAAATTTGTATATTGATCTACTGAAGTTGGAATTGGTATTTTATCGCTCTCTAGTAAAAAATGAAAATTATTTTTGTGAGCGCTTACTTTCTATTTTTATCAGCAAGATCAAACAATAATCACCCAAGAAGATCCTAAAGGCTCTACTTGGCAGAAAAACTAATTAAATCATAAAAAGTAGAAGCATAACAGAGGGTAGATGAATTATTTATTACTAAATAGGAAAAAATAAGCAAACAACAAAAATAAAATTGGGCTGCCTCCCAACAAGCGCTATCGTTTAACGCCCCTAGCTAGGCATGAAAACAAGAATAGATATAGGTATTGCCATAATAATGATAGGGCAAATCGCGAAAACTTGTCTCATACTCCCTATGTTCAGCAGCAAGTTTTCTTTGTGGCGGGGAAAAGTAATCAAAAGTGTTAAATTTAATGGGACAAAAGTCCCCAAGATCAAGCTCGTGAGGTATTGGTTCCTCCTATGCCCCTCATATTGCACAACCAATTCATCATTATAAGCATTCTTTTGGCAAAAATCATGAGCCTTTGTTCAAGAGAAAAACCTAACCCATTGTTCTGAATAGCAAAATTATCATTAAGTTCAGAAATCCTATCAACCAGAATATCGATAGGAACTCTTTTTCTAAGTTTTTCATTATAAGCAACATGATCTAAAGATCGTAAACACATTATGTCTTCTTGATAAAAAAGGATTGCTTCTATGGGAGGACGGCCAACATCAACCCTATAATCCCAAAGATTTATTTGGCCTCTTTTATTATAAATCTGTACTCATGAGCTAAAAAGATGGTAGCCGCTCGCTTAACAGAAGAATGCTCAAAATTGGAAAATTCTAGAAAAATACTTTGTATGCAAGGATGCATCTGGATAAATTGTCTTTTAAGTTCAAGTACGAGCAAAGATATAGCATCCGCAAGACTACTAGTTCTATGAAGAATAGACCCACCCTTAGTGGGAAAAGCACCGGCACAAGTAAAGAAATCTTGAATAACTCCTTTTCCAATAATATTACCACTACCAATTCAAAAAAAATTAGTGTGTAAAATAATAGGTTCTTCATGAGGATTATCAAAAGCATCAAAGTTTCCCCTATCATTACTACTATCTTTTTTAATGATAACCTCCCTAGTTTCAGACATGATGGCAACAAACCGCACTAAGAATGAACACACAAGAGGCAAGCAAAAAGAGACGAACGAAAGAGGGGCGAAGAAAAGGCAGTGGTTTTCGAAAATAGTTTTAGAAGTGGGGGAGAGGGAAACGAGAGGCGAATGGCAAATAATGTAATGTGAGGGAGAAGAGTTTATGATGTGTACTTGGTATGTCTGTGTAACACCCACAATGCGGCTATATCTCCCACGTGTCTGGGCATGACTTAGAGGCATAGCCGCATGGTAGTTTTGTCGTAAGAGGGGTAATCTTCACACAGTCCCATGAACTGAATAAGAAAGGGATAAAGAGTAGGCTTACAATCGCCACTTCACACAATACATAAATAATTCATACATCATCCAAATACACTCAAAGACTGACTACAGTCAAATCCTAATAAAAAAGGAAGATACACCCCAAATGCTATATCCCCGATCGTCCCAACTGGGCTCCACTACTGATCATCAGGAAACGAAACGTAGTAATGATCCAGATCCTCGTCGAACTCCCACTTGAGTTTGCTAGCATCACCTGCACTGGTATCCTCGTCACCAGCAACTGTTAGGAAGTATCCGTGAGTCACGAGGACTCAGCAATCTCACACCCGCGAGATCAAGACTATTTAAGCTTGTGGGTAGGAGAAGGTAGTGAGGTGGAGCTGCAGCACTAAGCACTATATGGTGGCTAACATACGCAAATAAGAGCGAGATGAGAAGCAACACAATGGTCGAGAAGCTAGAAGTGATCCTGAAATTACTTACGTTCAAGCATAATACAAGACCGTGTTTACTTCCCGGACTCCGCCGAAAAGAGACCATCACAGCTACACACGCGGTTGATTCATTTTAATTAAGTTAAGTGTCAAGTGCTCTACAACCTGATATTAAAAAATTCCTATCTACCACATAACCGCGGGCACGACTCTCGAAAGTTTATAGCCTGCAGGGGTGTCCCAACTTAGCCCATCACAAGCTCTCATGGTCAACGAGGGATATTCCTTCTCCCAGGAAGACCCGATCAGTCTCGGAAACCCAGTTACAAGACATTTTGATAATGGTAAAACAAGACCAGCAAAGTCGCCTGAATGTGCCAACAAATCCCGATAGGAGCAGCACATATCTCGTTCTCAGGGCACACCGGATGGGCAAGACATCGGGTTGGCATAGACCCTGGTTTCCTAGGGGGCGCCGGACATCGCCCAGTTCGGACCAACACTTAGAGAAGTACTGGCCCGGGGGGGTTAAAATAAAGATGACCCTCGGGTTAATTACTCCCAAGGGAAAGGTATAGGTTGTTAGGCAAATGTAAAACCAAGGTTGGGCCTTGCTGGAGGAGTTTTATTCAAAGCGAACTCTCTAGGGGGCACATAAGTCCCCAACCGCGTAAGGAACACAAAATCAACGAACATAGCACCGATATGATGGAAACTAGGGCGGTAAGAGTGGAACAAAACACCAGGCATAAGGCTGATCCTTCCACCCTTTACCAAGTATATAGATGCATTAATTAAATAAGAGATATTGTGATATCCCAACATATTGTGATATACCAACATATCCATGTTCCAACATGGAACAAACTTCAGCTTCACCTGCAACTAACAACGCTACAAGAGGGGCTGAGCAAAAGCGGTAACTTAGCCAAACAACGGTTTGCTAGGAAGGAGGGTTAGAGGCTTGACATGGCAATATGGTCGGCATGATATAACAAGTGGTAGGTAGCGCGACATAGCGATAGAACGAACAAGTAGCAAGCAAAGATAGAAGTGATTTTGAGGGTATGATCATCTTTCCTGAGATCCCGCAAGGAAGAAGAACGAGTCGAAGAAGTAGAAGACCCAACATAGTCGAACGAATCCTCACAACTCCAAAACGAAACCGAAGCTAATGAGAGAAGAAACCCGGAAAGAAGCAAGCAACATAGTAAACAACCATCACATAAACATGGCATGATGCACAACCAAGTATGATGCATGTCCGATTTAATGAAACGTGGCATGGCAAGGTGCACAAAGAAAACTACAAATTAACTGGAGCACAATATGCAACGAGTTACATATTGACGAAACACCACATTCAATTGCTTAGTTTTGTCTCGCTTATGTACCCAACAATATTAAATGTTGTTAAACATGGCAAGAGGTGAAGCCTAAGTAAACTACACATTTTAGGTAATTTAAATGAGGGCGGAAACATCAAACAACGATTCCGGTAAACCTCCGCATGCAAATTCCAGAGTTGGTACTGTTCTTCATGAGGATTATCAAAAGCATCAAAGTTTCCCCTATCATTACTACTATCTTTTTTAATGATAACCTCCCTAGTTTCAGACATGATGGCAACAAACCGCACTAAGAATGAACACACAAGAGGCAAGCAAAAAGAGACGAACGAAAGAGGGGCGAAGAAAAGGCAGTGGTTTTCGAAAATAGTTTTAGAAGTGGGGGAGAGGGAAACGAGAGGCGAATGGCAAATAATATAATGTGAGGGAGAAGAGTTTATGATGTGTACTTGGTATGTCTGTGTAACACCCACAATGCGGCTATATCTCCCACGTGTCTGGGCATGACTTAGAAGCATAGCCGCATGGTAGTTTTGTCGTAAGAGGGGTAATCTTCACACAATCCCATGAACTGAATAAGAAAGGGATAAAGAGTTGGCTTACAATCGCCACTTCACACAATACATAAATAATTCATACATCATCCAAATACACTCAAAGACTGACTACGGTCAAATCCGAATAAAAAAGGAAGATACACCCCAAATGCTATATCCCCGATCATCCCAACTGGGCTCCACTACTGATCATCAGGAAACGAAACGTAGTAATGATCCAGATCCTCATCGAACTCCCACTTGAGTTTGCTAGCATCACCTGCACTAGTATCCTCATCACCAGCAACTGTTAGGAAGTATCCGTGAGTCACGAGGACTCAGCAATCTCACACCCGCGAGATCAAGACTATTTAAGCTTTTGGGTAGGAGAAGGTAGTGAGGTGGAGCTGCAGCACTAAGCACATATGGTGGCTAACATACGCAAATAAGAGCGAGAAGAGAAGCAACGCAATGGTCGAGAAGCTAGAAGTGATCCTGAAATTACTTACGTTCAAGCATAATACAAGACCGTGTTTACTTCCCGGACTCCGCCGAAAAGAGACCATCACGGCTACACACGCGGTTGATTCATTTTAATTAAGTTAAGTGTCAAGTTCTCTACAACCGGATATTAACAAATTCCTATCTACCACATAACCGCGGGCACGACTCTCGAAAGTTTATATCCTGAAGGGGTGTCCCAACTTAGCCCATCACAAGCTCTCATGGTCAACGAGGGATATTCCTTCTCCCAGGAAGACCCGATCAGTCTCGGAAACCCAGTTACAAGACATTTTGACAATGGTAAAACAAGACCAGCAAAGTCGCCTGAATGTGCCAACAAATCCCGATAGGGGCAGCACATATCTCGTTCTCAGGGCACACCGGATGGGCAAGACATCGGGTTGGCATAGACCATGGTTGCCTAGGGGGCGCCGGACATCGCCCAGTTCGGACCAACACTTAGAGAAGTACTGGCCCGGGGGGGTTAAAATAAAGATGACCCTCGGGTTTATTACTCCCAAGGGAACGGTATAGGTTGTTAGGCAAATGTAAAACCAAGGTTGGGCCTTGCTGGAGGAGTTTTATTCAAAGCGAACTCTCAAGGGGGCACATAAGTCCCCAACTGCGTAAGGAACACAAAATCAAGGAACATATGACCGATATGATGGAAACTAGGGCGGTAAGAGTGGAACAAAACACCAGGCATAAGGCTGATCCTTCCACCCTTTACCAAGTATATAGATGCATTAATTAAATAAGAGATATTGTGATATCCCAACATATTGTGATATACCAACATATCCATGTTCCAACATGGAACAAACTTCAGCTTCACCTGCAACTAACAACGCTACAAGAGGGGCTGAGCAAAAGCGGTAACTTAGCCAAACAACGGTTTGCTAGGAAGGAGGGTTAGAGGCTTGACATGGCAATATGGTAGGCATGATATAACAAGTGGTAGGTAGCGCGACATAGCGATAGAACGAACAAGTAGCAAGCAAAGATAGAAGTGATTTCGAGGGTATGATCATCTTTCCTGAGATCCCGCAAGGAAGAAGAACGAGTCGAAGAAGTAGAAGACCCAACATAGTCGAACGAATCATCACATTTCCAAAACGAAACCGAAGCTAATGAGAGAAGCAACCCGGAAAGAAGCAAGCAACATAGTAAACAACCATCACATAAACATGGCATGATGCACAACCAAGTATGATGCATGTCCGATTTAATGAAACGTGGCATGGCAAGGTGCACAAAGAAAACTACAAATTAACTGGAGCACAATATGCAACGAGTTGCATATTGACGAAACACCACATTCAATTGCTTAGTTTTGTCTCGCTTATGTACCCAACAATATTAAATGTTGTTAAACATGGAAAGAGGTGAAGCCTAAGTAAACTACACATTTTAGGTAATTTAAATGAGGGCGGAAACATCAAACAACGATTCCGGTAAACCCCCACATGCAAATTCCAGAGTTGGTACTGTTCTTCCCTATACACAATTTTAGAGTCATTAAGCATGCAAAGTAAAGCCACCATGTTAAACTTGGCATTTTTCTACCCCATTTACATATAAAGTTAATTAAATTTGGAGCTACGGTTATTAAGTTATGAAAGAAAACATTTTAGCATGGCAATATGGCAAATTTAAGCAAACAACATTTTAAGCATGTTTCACATGGATGAAAGTAGCATATTGTGAGAGTACATGAAATTCTAAGAATTTTTCTTATTTAATTTTTTTACATATGATGCATAGTATGAGAGATATGATATGCATGAACAACAGGGGGTTTTCTGTAGAACGGTTAGTCTCTAAAATATTGATAAAATCGCCTGGCCCAACAGTGGAAAAAAATAGGAGGCGCTAGAGCTGGCCTCACCATGGGCTCAGCCCAGGAGTTCGGGAGGCCGCGGTCAACGGTGAAAGGAGGTGGCCCAGACGCGAGCTGGCGTTGAGCCAAATGCGCGTGAGGCGGCCCACGCATCTGGCCGTCTCGGTCAACGCTGGCGCATGCACGAGGCAGAGCGTATCGATGGAGAGGAGGCGTAGGCAAGCAGCGACGTAGAGATGTAGAGGAAGCTGGGACTTGGCGCAGGGCAGAGGTGGACTCGGGGCTCCGGCAGGAGGAAGTTGAGGCGCAAGGCAGTGGCTTGATCTACAGCCGGAGGCACCGAGGTTGTCGAAGCAAATCAATCCACGATGCGGTGAGGGTTCAAGTGGTGGAACTTGACGACGGCGAGGCAAGGGAAGCCGGTGTCGCGGCCGGATGCGGAGGTCCGCCTGCTGCGTGCGGGAGGCGGGAGGCGCACAATCAACGCATGGCGGCGCTCGTTCGAGGAGGCAGCAGAGGACGCAGGGGTGGAGCTCGTTCCTGAGAAGAGGACGACGGTGGGGGACTTGAAGCGATCCCTGCGACACGGACGAGGTGAGGAGGAGCGGAGGCGGCCTGCACTGGTCGTTAGCGACGCGCGGGTGAAGGAGGCAGCTGATCGAGACGGCGATGTTAGCGCTTGTCCTCCTCCTGGTGACGTGATGCAGAGGTAGGGTGACGCGGTCAACGAGTACGGGATGACGCCAGCTGATACGGGGCGGAGGTCGCGGATGACGGCGAGGAACCTGACCGGTGACGGACTTCCAGTTCCAAGGTGCTGGCGCACCGTCCTGTGAGAGAAAGCAGGGAGAGAGCAGGAGATCGTGAGAGAGAGGCAAACGGGAGGAGAAGGAAGTAAGAAAAAGGGAGGCAGGGAGAAGAAAGTGAAGGAGAGGGCGACGGGGTCCTGGTGGTCGCCGGCGGGGGTTGCACGGACGAGGCAGGAGGCTCGGCCTCGGGTGCCTGGTTGCGGGCGCGGGCGTCGGTGGGGATCGATGGATTCAGATGTTTTTGGTGGTGGCTGGTTGGTGCGAAGGGGATTCCAAGGTAGGAGAAATACAGTGGTGGCAGCGGTGGAGGATTTGATGGATGGGACATTGTCCCTAAAATTTAGGGTTAGGAGTACATCTGCTATATATAGCAGGTATGAATTGGGTAAGACTATATCATCCCTCCGATCGTAATCGCACTATCAAGAATAAAATGCTTTGGGAGACCAAACAAATAATAGCAGATGTTTTCGGGGTGTTTGGGGATGATCCGAATCCAACGGTGATGACTGCCCGAGTCCGGTCCGGGACAGCTTTCGGACACGCTCGCGAGGAGGGCCGCGGGCTGACGGGAGAGGGTAGGTTAGGAGTGGTGGTAGGTAGTGGACTGTGTAGACGGTCTATGGAGGAAAGAGAGGGAAAGCCCGGCAAAAGTTTTCGGAGACCGAAAACGTCTCACGATTTGACCGACTATATTGTCGCTATAGTTATCCGTTGGGACATCAAACAGACTCCGAATGCGATGAAACTTGGCAGGCGGCCTATCTACACTATAACAACACCACATGCCAACTTTCAACCCATTCCAAAAACATTTTCCATCCACTTATAAAATACTATTTCAGATGTGTCGCTGGTGCGTGCAACTGTGTCTGGGCTCATAACTAACAACGAAAGGAACGGGGAGACCCGGACGGATGCAAGTTTTGAAAAACAGGACGATGCAATGCACATGATGACATGGCAAGATGCAACACGCAAGCAAACGACATTGCAAAGACGGTGAATAACTGGAAGACACCTCGCACAACGATCTCGGGGCGTTACAGTCTTGACTTGGCATAGATCTCCCAGGCAACGGCACCAGAAATCCTTCTTGCTACCTATTGAGCATGCATTGTTTTTCCCTTGAAGAGGAAAGGGTGATGCAACAAAGTAGCGTAAGTATTTCCCTCAGTTCTGAGAACCAAGGAATCAATCCAATAGGAGACAACACGCAAGTCACCTAGTACCTGCACAAACAATGAAGAACCTTGCAAGCAACGCGATAAAGGGGTTGTCAATCACTTCACGGTCACTCGCAAAAGTGAGCACTAATAAAGATAGTAAGATAAATATTTTTGGTATTTTAGTTGTATAGATTGGAAAGTAAATATTGCAAAATAGTAAACGAGATGCGATGTAAATAAAATAGATGCAATATAATAAGAAAGAGACCCCGGGGCCATAGGTTTCACTAGTGGCTTCTCCCAAGGTAGCACGTATTACGGTGGGTGAAAAAATTACTACCGAGCAATTGATAGAAAAGTGCATGGTTATGAGAATATCTAGGAAATGATTATGAATATGGGCATCACATGCGTGTCAAGTAGATCGAAACGATTTTGCATCTACTACTCTTACTCCACACATCGACCGCTATCCAGCATACATCTAGAGTATTAAGTTCATAAGAACACGGTAACGCATTAAGCAAGATGACATGATGTAGAGGAATAAACTCAAGAAATATGATATAAAGCCCATCTTTTTATCCTTGGTGGCAATAATACAATACGTGCCTTGCTGCCCCTATTGTCACTGGGAAAGGACACCGCAAGATTGAACCCAAAGCTAAGCACTTCTCCGATTGCAAGAAACATCAATCTAGTAAACCCAACTAAACCGATAATTCAAAGAGACTTGCAAAGATATCAAATCATGCATATAAGAATTCAGAGAAGAACCAAATAATATACATAGATAATCTTGTTCATAAACCCACAATTCATCGGATCTCCGCAAACACACCGTAAAAGAGTATTACATCGAATAGATCTCCAAGAACATTGAGGAGAACTTTGTATTGAGAATCAAAGAGAGAGGAGAAGCCATCTAGCTAATAACTATGGACTCGAAGGTATGTGGTAAACTACTCACACTTCATCAAAGAGGCTATGGTGTTGATGTAGAAGCCTCCGTGATCGATTCCCCCTCCGGCAGATTGCCAGAAGAGGCCCCAAGATGGGATCTCACGGGTACAGAACGTTGCAACGGTGGAAAAGTGGTTTCATGGCTCTCGGCAATCGATCTAGGGTATAAGTGTATATATATGCGAAAGAAGTATGGCGGTGGAGCTACATGGGACCCACGAGGGTGGGGGCGCGCCCTCCAGCCTCGTGGCCGCCTCACGGAGTTCCAGACTTCCACTCCAAGTCTCCTGCTTTGCTTTCGGTCCAAGAAAGATCATCGCGAAGGTTTCATTCCGTTTGGTATTCCTTTTCTGCGATACTCTAAAATAGGCAAAGAAATACAAACTGGCACTGGGCCACCGGTTTATAGGTTAGTCCCAAAAATAATATAAAAGAGCATATTAAAGCCCATTAAACATCTAAAATAGATAATATAATAGCATGGAACAATAAAAAATTATAGATATCTTTGAGACATATCAGGCTTGGCCCCTCGCGAGGGTCTTGTTGTCGCTGGTACTAGGCTGTACCAGGCCACGGATGGAGCCACGCCACGGGTCGCAAGCAGGCAAGTCTGGGCACCCCCGATCAGAGAACGCCGACAATAGCCCTCGGGCCCAAGTGCGGAGCTCCGCGGGCGCCAACTGCCCGCGGCCTCGGTTGACGCATGGAGATTGATGGGACGTGGGGGCCTCTGCTTCCCCACACTACCTTCGTAACTATACAACTTGACGAGACTCCTCTACATATAGAGGAAAATCATCATTACGTGCGATCATGGTGACCGGCGGTTGGCCTCCTCCTGGCTATAAATGAGGGAAGGGGTGGAGCCCCCCTCGCTCATCTCTTCCTTCTCGCAGTCCGTGCTTATTCCTCCTATTGGTCCCTCCATCTTGCTAACTTGTCAAAACTTCCATGCCGCCTATCCAGAGGTTTTCCGTGGAGGAAAGGGGAAGACTCCCCTTGTGGAGCCCGAGCTGCTTCCGCCGAAGAAGAGGTACCGGCGCCCTCACGACGCCGGAGGCAAGGCAAGAGGTGATGCGGCCTTTGTACGAGCGGCTGCCCCCTGGCTTTTGACTTCCTATTTATGCTCGAGCGCCAGGGTTAGGAGAAGGTGACAGCGTCCCACGCCGTATGAGTTGTGGTCGCGGGGACCAAGATGGGGCCGCACGGCCGTCCGTCCCATGCCAAGGCCTCCTCGCTTGAGTTCATGTTGTGGGAGGCGATGCCTCCGCGCACGTGGATCCGCTTCCTGCAGTTCTTCACCAAAGAGATGCCGCTGAGGGGGCCGCTTGAGCTGGGGCTGCACCATGCCGGGTGCTGCAGTTTAGCCATAGGAGCGGAGGTTGAGGTCGTCTCCCCAGCAAGATCTTCATGATGCGGGGATGGGGCAAGTTCGCTCATGCCTGCCGCATGGAGGGGGCCCTAGCCATGCACTTCGAGTACAATGGCGTATCCACCTTGTTCTTCAAGGTCTTAGACAAGGTAGGCCGTCGCTTGGAGTGTTGCCCCGAAAGAGACCATCAGCAGGGCGAGGGGACGGCTGCAGTGCCTGCCGTGGGTCTTGTCGATGGCCCCTCCAGCAGCAGGGATGACTCCTGGGAGTCTAGCGACTCCCCGAGCCTAGCGAATCTCCGTAGTCGAGCAGTGACAGCTACGTGCCCCCGAGCTCCCGTCGTTCCCAGAGTGCCGCGACGACCCCCGCCCGGCGGCGATGGTGATCTGGATGGGGTTGGTGTCAGCCTCATGTGGCTCACTGTTGATGATGGCGTCGGCGGTTGTGCCCGTAGTCGGGGCCTCTTGAGGACGTTCTTCTCTTGTTCCCTCTGAGGAATCAAAGTGATCCCCGAGGGGGCATGTAAAGAACCTGTAATGCTTTTGTACCATCGCTCATTACTCTTGACATGAGATTGTGGCTGCATGTCTCGCTCAAGAATTACTCTCCCTTTTCGTTCTTCTGGTAGCTTTAGCACTCTACGCTGTCAGGTCCCAGTCCCGAGGCGGGCTCAAGTCATCGCTGGTATGCCAGGTCACGATGCCGTGGTCAAGGCCAGGAGGTGAGAGGCCCGAGGTCTGGTAAGAGCTCCCGAGACGCGATGCTCAGGAGGTCCCCGTTGGTGCGCAAGCAGCTTCTTAGAGGCCGAAAAGGAAAGCAGCATTGCTGGAGCGAGTTTACGAGAGCGGAGGGCTTCGGAAAGAGAGATGCTACACATTGGTGACTTATATTTTGGCAACCCTATGGTGATTCCTTGCACAACGCCCGGCTTGTGCTTCAGTGGTGATGCTACTAGGTTGGGCCGCGAGGAAGGCTACGGCTAAGTCTGGGGGCCCTAGTAGCCATCCGTTGTGAGCTGCTGCGGCTGTGCGTCCCACTTCTGTTTATCCTTTTCTTTTGTCCTGCAATTAAAAACAAGCATGGGGCCTTGCGGGGGCGTGTAATGAACTATGGTATTTATGCTACTATGTCATGCTTATTGCTCTGATGTTATGCTGCGGTGCTCAGTCTCCAAATAGGTATGGTAGGATACTTAGCTTGATATGCTTGCGGTAGTTCTCCTCCTCGCGAGAGCACGCGTTCTACTACTTGGGGAGGCCCTTCTTGCTATTGGCTTGGGCGTCCCCAACCTCGGGGGGTATCACGAAGCTGCGGAGTCATTAGAAACTCTGTCAGGTGCCTCATCCTTCTTTGCACGAGCCCTTAGGCGTGAGCCTGTCCTGGCTTAGCGCCCAACACCATGGTACCCAGGGGGCGTGGATATCAAGGGGGTGCATCGATCACGAGCTTGCCCGAGGGCGTCTCACGAGAAAAGAAAAAATTCAGAGCTCTGAGGGAGCGGGGCTACGGCGAAGTGTGTTCGCTACGCGGGGCGAGCCCGTCGCACACACACCTGCCCAACCCCCGCGCGCGAGACGCGTGAGAAGGAGCGACGGGCAACTGCCGCTCCTCCCGAACCAGGACAAAAACACAAAAGAGAAAACCAAGGGGGGAAGTTAGTCAGGCACATAAAAGCATGGGAACTCCGAATGTCATTAAAAGGTTGCAAACCAGCTACAGAAAGCAAATGAATAGCCGCGTCCGGCACCTAGTCTAGTCTTCTCACCAGCGCGGAGCTAAGTGCCGCCACTAGGACATGGGAGGGAGCCCCCGATGCCGGAGTGCGTCACTCTGGACACTTCTGGGCATGTACAACCCCAGTCATTATTACGTGAGAGTGTCATGAGAGGATACCTTCACAGGCACTAGGTCTTGCTTCATGGGTAGAACTTCCGGAGGTGCTGGACGTTCCAGGTGTTCTGGATGGGGATACCGTCCTGTGCGCACCTGGCCTGGAGACACGGGGACCCTAAATGGGCCCTCCCACATGGGTGAAAGCTTATGCAGCCCTCCCCTGGAGAGCATCCGCCGTAGGATGAGATCGCCCACCTCGAGCGTCCTAGAGCGGACGCTGCGGCAGTGGTACCACCGCAGCACCTGCTGGTACCTTGTCGCTCAGAGCGAGGCTGGATGGTGGCATTCCTCCCCCAGCATGAGATCCATCCCTCGCGTGGCATCCTAACATGCCTCGTCAAATGCCAAGACCCATGCGGAGCGATGCCTTACCTCGTGTGGGAGAACCACTTCAGCTCCGTAGATGATGAAGAATGGAGTTTCGCCAGTAGGCTTGGTGGTGGTGATGCGGATGGACCACAACATGGACTGGAGCTCATCCAGCTAGCCCCTACCACAGGCTTTTAGCTTCTTCTTGAAGGTTCTTGCCTTGAGGCCTCTTAGGAACTCCCAGTTGGCGCGCTCGGCCTGGCCGTTGCTCCTGGGGTGTGCAACTAAGGCATAGCATATCTGCGTTCCAGGGTTAGCACAATACATTTTGAAAAGGTTTCTAGTGTACTGCGAGCCATTGTCAGTGATGATGCGATTAGGGACCCCAAACCGTCTCACGAGACCCTTGATGAACTTGACTGTCGAGCCGGCTAGGATGGTGTGGATGGCTTCCACCTCACACGCTTGGTGAACTTGTTGATGGAGACGTAGAGGTAGCGGTAGCCCCCGGGCGCTCGAGGGAATGGTCCCAAGATGTCAGCCCCCAGACCGCGAACGGCCACGAGAGCAGGATAGTGTGGAGGCCCTGAGTAGGCTGGTGGATATTCTTGGCATGGAACTGGCGGGCTTCACAGGATCTCACCAGCTCGGTTGCATCGTTGAGTCTCGTGGGCCAGTAGAATCCACTGCGGAACACCTTGCCCACCAAGGTGCATGATGATGAGTGAGGCCCACAGTCCCCACCATGTATGTCGACTAGTAGCTCGCACCCCTGCTACCTGGAAATGCATCGCAAGGAAACATAGTCCGGTCATTTTCGGTATAGCTCACCGTCCTGAATGTAGTAGGCTGTGGCCTGCCGGGCCACATGCTCTACGTCATCCTCCTTCTCCGGAAAGGTTCCCCTCAATAGGTACGCCTTGAATTCCTCGGTCCAGCTCCCCTCCTAAGGTTCGAGCACGAGGAGCAATCGTGCTCCTGAGGTCGGACCGCAGTCGGGGGCTCCCGAAGTTGGTGGTGGTGGGAGCTTCTCCTGAGGCGGTGCTGGTTCCGCAGCCAAGGAGGCTGCCTAAGGCTTGAAGAGTCGCTCCTCGAAGACGCCGGGCTCCTGTGGCTGGCGTCTGGACGTTCTCTTGGCGATATCATCAGCTTCCTTATTCGTGCCACGAGGGACGTGCTGCAACTCCAGGCCCAAGAATTGCTTCTCCATTTTGCGTACCTCTGCCAGGTATGCCTCCATGTGCTCGTCCTTTGGTTCATACACCTTGTGGAGAAGTTGATAAGGAGCCGGAGTCGCCCTTGATGGTGAGGCGCTTCACGCCTATGGCGGCCACGGCCTTGAGGCCTGCAATCAAACCTTCGTACTCCACGATGTTGTTGGAAACCTTCTCGTCATGGTGGAAGTAGAGCTGCACGGCGTTGCATTTTCAAGCTTTTTGGTAACTTGTTGCCAAAGGAGGAGAAAGTGTATAGATCATAGGCTTCGAGAGAGAGTGTGTTTTGCTTCTTTTGCCTCTCTTGCTACTTTATTTGCTTGGTTGTTTGGTTGATACTCTACTTGTGTGTGAGAGAGATACTTGTATGGTCATGTGCTTGATCATATCATACTTTAATGTTTGTGCTTGAATGATGCTATCTTATATATTATGTATGATCATTCACATCTTGTCTTGGTGATGAATGCATGTTATGCATGTTCTATCATTTTGAGCACTCCACCAAGATGTATGTGACATGGAAGAATAACCCATGATCCTAATCGATTGTGCATTTGCATTCAAAAGCAAATTTTAAAAAATGCACAAATTTAGGGGGAGCTCTTGCTTATCACATACTTCTCAAAGCGACAATGTATTTCATTCTTATTATTATTTGTCGAAGATTTGATCTATATGTTGTCATCAATTACCAAAAAGCGGGAGATTTAAATTGCAACTAATCTCTGGGTGGTTTTGGTAATTGATAACAACATACAGCTCATTGAACTAATATCCATTCAAGATTAATGTTTCAGAAAGTTCAATGATTGGTATGGCATGGACTAGAGATGTGGACCCCTCAAATGCTTAGGACACATATTGGCAAAATCTCAAGACTCCACTTTTTCATTTTAGTGATCCAAGATCACATTGAGTCCATAGGAAAAGCCAATTTCTATTAAAAGGGGATGAGGTGTTGCTTAATGGCTTTCTTGCTCAAAATTCTTAGTGATATGCTCCAAAAGCCCTCAACCAGTTTCTCATTTCAACATATGTCCTAAACCTGAAGTCAAACTCGACCCCACCGATTTGATCTATCCGGCGCCACCGATTTCACTTGACATAGCCATTGCCAAAACCTTAATTAGTTCGGTCTTACCGATAGGGATCTCGGTCTCACTGAGATGGGATTGAAAACTCTCTGTGTCCCTTTGTAACGTTTCGGTCTAACCCAAATGAGCGATTGGTCCAAATGAGTTGGAAATCCAAACTCTCTATTTCCTTTTCATAACGTTTCGGTCTCACCGAAATGAGCGATCGGTCCCACAGAGGTTGCCTGGCCAAGTCGCGGTTTGCTTATTACTGAATTCGGTCTCTCCAAGTTCATGTGATCAGTCTCACTGAGATGAGGTTTCTCCCTAAACCTAACGCATTGGTTTCAACGAGTTGGTATTGCCGATCCCACCGAAAAGCCTAACGTTCACATTTTGAACCAGGTCGGTGTCACCGAGTTTCACTATTCGGTCCCACCGAGTTTGGTAAATTGTGTGTAACTGTTAGATTTTTTGTGGAGGCTATATATACCCCTCCACCTTCCTCTCCATTTGAGAGAGAGCCATCAGAATGTGCCTACACTCCCAACATTCATTTTCTTAGAGAGAACCACCTACTCATGTGTTGAGACCAAGACATTCCAATCCAACCACAAGAATCTGGATCTCTAGCCTTCCCCAAGTTGCTTTCCACTCAAACCATCTTTCCACCATATCCAAATTTGTGAGAGAGAGTTGAGTGTTGGGGAGACTATCATTTGAAGCACAAGAGCAAGGAGTTGATCATCAACACACCGTCTATTACCTTTTGGAGAGTGGTGTCTCCTAGATTGGTTAGGTGTCACTTGGGAGCCTCCGTCAAGATTGTGGAGTTCAACCAAGGAGTTTGTAAGGGCAAGGAGATCGCCTACTTCGTGAAGATCTACTCAAGTGAGGCAAGTCCTTCGTGGGTGATGGCCATGGTGGGATAGACAAGGTTGCTTCTTCATGGAACCTTCGTGGGTCGAGCCATCTGTGGACTCACGCAACCATAACCCTTCGTGGGTTGAAGTCTCCATAAACTTGGATGTACGATAGCACCACCTATCGGAACCACCCCAAGAATCTCCATGCCTACATTCTATTTGCTCCCTCCAAACTCCTCCCCTTTACCTTCATATGCAATCATTTTCATTCCGCTGCTATACTCTTAGAAATGCATGTGTAGGTTGATTGCTTGACTTGTGTTAAGTTGCTAAAATCTGCCAAGACATAAAATTCAGAAAAGGCTAGATTTTTATTTGATCAAGTAGTCTAATCACCCCATCTAGACATACTTTGGATCATACACCCACCCTAATCCCACAGCCGGCCAGACCTTACCTCTACTCACCCACACCCCGTGTTATTCTCCAGCGACGACACCCTCACACCGCAGCAGAACCAGTGAACCTTCATACTCCCCACCATGTAGGCATCCACTGCCTCATCTTCCTCGACTCTGCGTTGTTCCGTTCGCAGTCCTTGCCGTCGTCCATCACCTTGGTGCTCTCGGCGCATCGTGGTCAACGTTGCCAATGAATGACAACCATCTGAAGACGACTATGCATGGTGAGGCTGACAGCTGGACCCACCAGTACATCTTCACATGCAAGGAAGTGCCTCCTTATTATGCGCAAAAAAATGATTCCTCTCCTTGACAGCCGGGATCCACCACATATATCTTCATAGGCAAGGGAGTGCCTCCTTATCCTCCCTGACAGCTGGGACCCACCCGGTAAACCCGTACGTGTTGTTATCTCTCTGGTCGCGAACATGTACATATATAATGGTTGATCAGTCTCTCTGCAAAGATGAACCATGGCCTAGTAAGTAGCGGCACATGTCATAGTAGAGCTCCCGACGTAGCATTTAAGGTAGTCCCTACAGCCACACGGCAAAAAATATGGTCATGTACATACGTACGGGTAGGGTCTCGAACGCATACAACAAGTGCGTCATGTTCATTGGCAGCCAACCGATTAGGTCAGAATGGAGAAACAGTGTTGTGGTCATTGGGAGGCAACCGACTGGATCGGAACTTGTCCTGTTCATCAATCGGGAGCCAACCAGCTTGGACGGAACAACCGAAAGAGGTCCTGCTCATTGGGAGGGGTCTAGCGAACCGCAAAATAGAGGTAACAACATTCTGTTTGACCGTCTATGGTCGAAACAGGGTCCTGTTCATTGGCTCGGGGTCTGGCGTACACCAAAATGGATGAAACAGAGTTATCTTCGACCTCCTACGGTCGAAACGAGGTCCTCTTGATCGGGAGGGCTGTGGCGTAAGACAAAACGTAGGAAACGGACAACTCTTTGAGCTCCTACGGTCGAAACAGGCTCTTGTTCATCGGGAGGGGTGTGGCATACTGCAAAACGGGACTCTCGGGGATACTGCTCATCACCGTCTACTACCTCGCTCCAGCCTCCATGGGCTACTGTTCTTGCACCGTCGACCTCCTCCAGCCTCCACCGGCTACTTTTCTTCCAGCCCACCATGGGGTCCTATTCATCCACGCCCAACCGGCTGGACTGTGGCGGCCTGCTCGGGGTCCTGATCATCCAAACCCCTCTGGGAAATGTTCATGCACAACCAACCAACCAGCTCAATTGATCAATGCATCTCGACTTGTGTCTACATGTATCGCGCGCAAGGCAGCAACGGGCATTGTTCATCGGGAGACAACCCAACTGGCTATGTCTCGCATGTACGAGTGCCTTCGGATTTAGAAAGCTGCGAGAAGGATCAATCAGGTTCAGTTAGGCAGCGAAGGAATCGCTCATGTTAAGTTAGGAAGAAAATGATCGATCGGCTTTAGTGGCTAGACGTGGTGTGAGGGCAAGACCGATCGCTTGGGTTCAGTAAGAGAACACCTCTCCATCAGGCTCGGGTTAAGTTAGAGAATGCCTCACACACATGCGCCCCTACGAGAGAAACACACAAACCACACTGCATCACTCGGCCCCGACCACCAACCGTGACCGGGAACTCCGAGAAAATTTCCTCGCCCTCACTTCTACCATGATTTTTTATGCCATGGATGGCCCAAAGAATGTCATGAACGTGCATCCCTGGCCACCCAAGAAGAAAGCCCATTTTCTATCATGATTTTTTGTCGTAGAAGTAGGAGCCCACCACATCTATGATGATACGTGTTTTTTGTCACAATTATCATCATAGAAGTGTCATAGGCATGGCACAAAAATCTTTCAGGCCAAAATGTCACAGATGTGTCTTTTTTTGTAGTGAAAGCAGTTAAACAAACAAGTTTTTCAAATGGTACCTGTTGGGGCATTATAGTTTCTCTTGGATCCTGAAAAGTTGAGTAGTTAGTAAGTTGATTTGAGCAACAAGTTACAACAGCAAACCTGTTACACAAGTAATTTTTTTAAAATGTACCTATTGTGTAGTTGGACTTCCAATTGCATCCTGAAAAGTTGAAGTTGGTAACATGATTATAGCAAGAAGTTACAACAGCAAACTTGGTAAACAAGTTTTTCGAAACATGCATGTTATTCCATTGGAGTTTCAGTTTGATTCTGCAAACTTTAGTGTTAGCAATCCTAACTAAAGTGTTGCAATAGCCATAAGAAACTAACATCAAAATATTAAAAGTAACAAGTTTTGGCAATGTATTTAACTACACATGAACTAGTAAAACGAACAAGTTCTTGGCAACGTATTAAATTAACAAGTCGGTACTGTTTACCACCAACACATACATCTGTAAATTTCTTTGATGTAAGAAAAATGATTCTGACCCATATATAAGCTAAACAGATGTTGTCCCCCATATAAAGTTGATAGTTGTTTGTCGATGAACATGCATACATTACTAGTGCTACAAGTCATGACAGCAAACCATTTAAACAAACAGGGTATCAGAAGATGAATTACACATGAAATTTGCTGCACCCTAGAAGTAGATATGACTAGCTATCTATATGCTTAAGTAGTTATTTAAGTTCAGGAAAACAGGAAAATCTATAAACAGTAAGTATCAAACACATAGATAGGTGTAGTCTATAATAGGATGAACATGCTATGGCATTATGTAATCAGTAGCAAACTAAGTTAAGCCAAAGCAAGGTAATTAAACAATTTTGCAATCAGTGGCTAACTAAATTGCCGAGAAGCAGGTAACTGAACTTATGCTAGCTCTTTGTACATGCACACTGCAATGTCTTTTTCGCTTACAAGGTTCTACGAAGGAGTCCATGGAATCAATTGCTTGTATACACAGTCCCAATATTTCTTTCTTCCCACACTCAATTGGCAAATTGAATGGTTAATCTGATAAGATGGTGCATCCTTGATATGTTATATGAGGATGGGTTGTCATACTAGTTGTAGAAACACATATCACACTGGCTTTTACTGTATATTTCATGTGATTACATTTGGCATATCGAGATCTAAGCAATCAACAATAGGATGAAAAGACTGGCAGCCTTCTCATTATTTGCCAACTTAGTTCATACAAACAAGCAATTCTACCATTATGTGGGTAATCAAAAGCATCACTGCAATATTTTTCACTACCCCAATTGTACATGCAAAAAGGGGCAGCGCCACCGTAGGGGCTGGTATTGGCGACCGACTTGGGTGGATGGAAAGTGCACATATAGTTTGAGTCGTCCAGGTTGGCCCATGCTAGTTTTGTTCATGCCAGCGCATGAGCAGGCAATGTAAAAAATGAAGAAAAATGTTTCAATTTGGATGGGCCAATAACATAAGTGCAAGGCAGGCCCAATAGCAGGCTCGCGACACAAAAGCACCTCCCATATCGATCAATGGTAGGAACAATCCCCATTCATTATCTCCAGCCTCCAGTCTGGTTCGCTCCTAACCTAGCCGCCACTCGACAAACCAACATAGCTATTCCTGTTTCCCTCGTTGGATGTCGGTCACTAGGCTTCAAGTGAATGGAAGGACAATAAGATGAAGATCCAACCCTGGGTGTATGTCGGATTCAGGGCTCCGCAGACCCAAGAAAGGTTCGAACTCTGGGGCGTGTGCGAAGAACTCAACCTCTTCAGCCAACTAGTTCGTCACTCCCGCGGCCTAGCTCGATGAACAAGGAAGAAGATGGAGACGACAAATTACCCAGGTTCGGGCCACCTTGTGGTGTAAGACCCTACTCCTTCTTTGGGATGTATTAACCTCATGGCGGGGCTGAGTATGGACTAGTACAAGGGAAGAACAACTCACGAGGTCTGCTCTGGTGTGGGTGTGAGCTGGTGTGGTGTAGATTTGATCTAGAGAGAGCTTCCTTTCTATGGTGGTGGCTAACCTATATTTATAGTGGCCTTTGTCCTCTTCCTCCAAAACAAAGGCGGGAAGGGATCCCGCAGTTGCCAATTTGAAAGGGACAAGTAGTACATCTTTTCCTGATGAAAGGTGGTCGTCGCCTGCAAAGCTTCTGGTCGTGACACTGCGGTGGGCTCGGTGATGACATCCGTCCTGCCGTCCTAGCGATCTTGGTCTCATTGCAAGGGAATGGAAACCTATGGCTGATTCCTCGGGACTCCGTGCCTGCACTCGCCTCCTTAGCAGCAAAGAGGAAACCTACTATTCTGCACCCGCTGGTGCCTGCCTGACCTTGGTTTTCATGGCTTGCGTCACCACAACCTCATGTGGTGGGCACCTGCATAGAAATCTCCGCTCCTCAGGAGGCAGCCAAGGGAGGCCGCTCCCTCCTTTGGTCTTGATGTCGCCCACCTCGCGAGGGTCTTGTGTTGACAGTGTTGTAGATGGGCCATACCAGGCCGTAGATGGAGCCACGCCATGGGCCACAGGCAGGCAAGTCTAGTACCCTATTTCCCAGAACAACGACAGTAGCCTACGGGCCCAAGGCGCGCTCGGACATGGCTTTGAGGCGAAGCCACGGGCAAGGGCGAAGCATCGCGGGCCCCTATCTCCTGCGGACTGAGTCGGCACATGGCGCTTGATGGGATGTGGGCGTCTCCACTTCACCACGCTGCCTCGGCAACTGCCTGATGCATGCAGAAAAGCCATCATTGCATTGAACATGAGAGGCCGGCGGTCGGCCTTCCTTGGAATACAAATGGGGCAGGGGCGGAGCCCCCAGTACATCTTCTTCCTCTTGCCTCTTGCTCCCTCTTCTTCATCTTCAACCTGTCGTCTTGTCAGAGCATTCATGGCGCCGGTGAGGAGGTTTTCTACCACAGAGAAGGGAAAGGATCCCAAGGAAGGACCAGGCTCACCACTGCCCAAACGAGGACGCGCCCTCCCCCGCAAATAAGCTGTGATGTCGGCGGTGGCTCCCCGAGGGCGCACCCCTTCGAAGGCTGACGCTACCTCCGACAGCCATGGGGGTGTGCCTTCCCGCGGCCGGGGTGGCCGCGGCGACAGGGTGATGTATGTGGCGGCCGTTCGGCCACCGCACCCGCTATCCGACAAGGCCCACGCGACCTCGGAGTTTGTGGTGTGGGCGGAGAGGCCTGCTGTCAGTGTCAAAACTGGAGGATCTCGGGTAGGGGCCCCGAACTATGCGTCTAAGGTCGATGGTAACAGGAGACGGGGTACACGATGTTTACCCAGGTTCGGGCCCTCTTAATGGAGGTAATACCCTAGTTCCTGCTTGATTGATCTTGATGAATATGAAAATTACAAGAGTTGATCTACCACGAGATCGTAATAGCTAAACCCTAGATGTCTAGCCTATATGATACAAACACCGGAGGGGCCTAGGGTTGTACAGAGTCGGTTTACAAAGGAAGGAATCTACATATCCGAACGCCAAGCTTGCCATCCACGCAAAGGAGAGTCCCATCCGAACACGAGAAGAAGTCATCTGTCTTGTATCTTCATAGCCCATTACTCCGGCCCATGTTGCATAGTCCGGACACCCAAGGACATTGTCGGATCACGGGTTTCGATAATACCATGAAGGTTCGAACACTGGGGTGCACGCAAAGATTCCCCCCTGCCAATCCACGTCCTAACTTACCTAAGATCTTATGAACTAACTCGAAGAACTCGCAACACAAAGGACACAAGATTTATACTGGTTCGGGCCACCGTTGTGGTGTAATACCTTGCTCTAGTGTGGTGGTGGTGGATTGCCTCTTGGGCTAAGGATGAAAAGTACAAGGGGAAGAACAACCTCCTGAGGTTGAGGTGTTCTTGTGCTTGGTGAATTTGTGTGTGAGAGGATCCGGTCCAAGATCCGCCCTCCCTCTACTGTGGTGGCTAGTCCTATTTATAGAGGCTCTGGTCCTCTCCCCAATTATTGGGCGGGAAGGGAGCCAACAATGGCCAATTTGAAAGGGGATAGCTAGTACAACTTATCCTAACATAAGTGGTCTTCGCCTACAAAAGACTCTGGTGGTGACGTCGCCTTGGGCTCCATGGTGACCTCCATCTTGCCATCCTGCTGGTCTTGGTCTCATTGCACCAATATGGAAACCTTTGCTTGATGCCTCGGTACTCCGCGCCTGCGCTTGTCCCCTTAGCACAAAAGAGGAAACAAGGACACTGTACGCACTGGCGCCCGCCTGGTCTCGATCGTCATGGCTCACGTCACGAGAACCTCGCGAGGTTTACCTGGCCTTGAACTCTCCGCTCCTCAGGAGCCGGTCTAGGGAGGCCGCTCCTAAGGAGGTCTTGCGTCGTCCGCCTCGCGAGGCTTGGACTCTCGCGAGGGTCTTGATTCCTTGTTGATGAAGATGGGTCGTACAGGCCTGCTAGCAAAGCCACGCCGTGTGCCGCAGGAAGCCAAGTCTAGGGACCCCTGTTCCTAGAACGCTGACAGTAGCCCCCGAGCCCAAGGCACGCTCGGGCTTGGCTTCGAGGCAAGCCAAAGGTCAAGTGCGGAGCGCCGCGGACCCCAATATCCTGCGGCGTCGGCCGACGTGTGGCAGTTGATTGGAGATGGGCGTCTCCGCTTCCCCACGCTCCCTCGGCAACTGCCTGACTTGACAAGTCCCTTCAACATGCAAGGAAAACCATCATTACCTGTGATCATGCGGGGCGCTGGTTGGCCTTCTCCTGGTATAAATGGGAGGGTGGTGGAGCCCCTATCGCCCATCTTTCCTTTGCCTCTCCCACTTCTTCTCCTTCCTTGCTCCTCTCCTTGTTTGTGCAGACATGGCGCCGATCCAGAGGTTCTCGGCCGCAGAGAAAGCCAAGGTTCCCCTCAACAAGCCCGAGCTGCTCCCGCCGAAGAAAAGGTGGTCTCATCGCCGCGAGATTGTCGTGAGGCTGGTGGTGTTGCGGCCTTGGTATGAGAGGCCGCCTCCTGGGTACCCGCTGCCCTTGTACGCTCACGCCGATGATTTCGGAGGGAGGACCGGTGAGCGGCGCTGCCCGCGCCAGGGCCGTGGTTGCCGTGCCGCGGAGGCGCACGCCGTCGCCCCTGGGGTCCACGGTGCAGACTCTTCACACGAGTTCATGATGTGGGCAGTGATGCCCCAGCGCACCTGGATACGCCTCCCGCAGTTCTTTGCAGCCAAGATGCCGTCGAGGGGCCTTCGCGAGCTTTGACTGCAACACGCCGATTGCGACGCCCCAGCGACTGGAGCGGAGATTGGAGTCGTTGCCTCCGGGAACATCTTCATGACCCGAGGCTGGGGCGAGATTGCGCGAGTCTGCCATGCGGAGGGCGCCCTCGTGATCCACTTTGAGTACGACGGTGCCTCTGTGCTGTTCATCAAGGTCTTCGACAAGGAAGGCCGCCTCCTGGAGTGCTGCCCTGAAGGAGGTCGCCAGGACGACGCTGCGGCGGGCGCGGGGCCCGCCACGGGTCTTGCCTACAGCTCCTCCAGTGACAACGGCGACTCCTGGTGGTCCAGCGAATCTCCTGAGCTCATGGAGTCTCCAGAGACGAGCGATGACAGCTATGTGCCCCTGAGCTCCCGCAGAGCCCGGAGCAGGGCGGCGGCGTCCAGCCACCATCACCGTTGATC